>NC_090060.1:2865138-3164524 GCF_038355195.1 Osmerus mordax | reverse complement strand
CCCACTAGCAGAAGCAACATGACTGGAGAAAGCCTAAACTGATCTCGGAGCACAGTCCACCCCTCTCAGTTTGATGTGACCCATGGTTAACTGTCTGTTTAAAGGTCAACGTTGAAAGACCACTCCCCCTCCTTTCCTCCTCTCTCCTCATCCCTTTCCTCCCCCCTCCTCCTCCTCATGGAGTGATCACATGGGGTCCAAAGTCTTGTACATCCAGGATGTCTTCTCACTTTGTAAGCCATCATTTAGGTTTTTTCTCACTCTTCACCAGTCCCACTCTCAGTCCATCTCTCTCTCTCTCTGTAAAGGTAGAGTTTCATTACAACAAAAGGAGAATGGACCAGCATGTGCAGAGCCCCCGATTTACATCCAACGCCAAACATGTCAAACACACGCTACTCAGAGACACAAACCGACACACACATATGCACAGAGTTCATCATGCCAGAAACTAACTAGGACATGGACGTTGTTTAAAGCGACCCTCGAGATTCCAAGTATGGGACTGACACCCATGCATATATACATCAAGAGATCCAGCAAACGATGAAATCAGATAAAAGGGGGAGGTGCTTAAGGATAAGGAGGGCGGGGCTTGTGTGCGGTTTTTCTGTCGAGGGGGAGGGGTTTCATGAACTTGGGATGTCTGATTGGCTCAGACCCTCCACAGCAGTAAGTGGTTTGTGCTGTCATCCCGCCCCACTGTCTCGCTGCTATTGGTCTGTCTCGCTGCTATTGGTCAGACGGAAGTCCTCATAACCGTCGCCCCCAGAGATCACCAATTGATTGGTTTTCGCAGGTAGGAGGGCGGAGGCTCGGCGGCGAGAAGAATCCCTCCTCTTAAGGGCCCCGTTGCTCGCGTCAACGTTATGGGATGGATTTCCTAGGATATGGAGAGTTAGGATCAGAGGGATGGGAACTGGAGAGCTGGAAGCAAAAAAATATAAAAGAAAGAAAAAGAGAGATAGAGAGACAGAGAGAGAGAGAGAGAGAGAGAGAGAGAGAGAGGAGGATGAACACAGCAGGAGAAGGCAGGAGGACAGAGGTTGCAGTTACCTGTGCCATCTGTGGGCGGTTTGGGGAAGTTGACGTCAAAGCCCTCAGGCAGTTCTATGGCGGTGAGGAACCGTACGTGACCCGTGTGTCCGTGAGCCGAGCCCATGGGGATCAGGGGGGATCGCAGAGTCCCTGCCCCAGTACCAAAGCTCACTGCTGGGATAGCCAGGGTCAGGACCACCCCTGGAGAACCATAGAGGAAGGTCACACACAACCTACCCCCTAAGCACAAAGTCTGCATTGAAGTTGTCAGAATGTCTTTCTCCAGGAACGGTTTAAATAATGACAATAATGATAGTGAAATGTTCTACAATGTAAACAAATCTATTTAAGACAGAGAGATTGGGTGGCAAGTCTTTTTGGATCCACCAGTGTCTTTCTCCTGTCTTTCCCATGGTTTAATCCTTTCTTTCTGAAGCCTTTATGACAGCCAGACATTGATTCAGAAGGGCAGTGGTTCCAGGGAGTGGAGGGAAGGGATGATATGATGTGGTGACTAACCTGCGCTGGTGCCGATCCATAGCAGGTCCTTACAGGCCAGCAGGGCAGTGATCCTCAGACAGGCCGCCTTGTGCTGCCTGATGATGGCATCAGAGCCTGGGGCGGGGTGAGAAGAAAGGAGGGATGGGGGGTGTGGAAGAAAGAAGAATGAGAATCAGAGACGAGTGGCAAAGAGAAAGATTAACAGGCAGGATGCCGCTCCACCAACCAGCCATTGCCATCTAGTGGTGAATTCATCTTTATACTGTGTGTGTGTGTATGTGTGTGTGTAGGATCTTTATGGGTGTAAATGTGTGTGAGCGTGTGTGCTACCTGCGAGCATCTTATGCACTGCGGGAGCCACGTCCACCTCGACGAGGCTCTCCCAGGTCTGGGCGTGGTAGAGACGGACCTGGGCGCTGCCCTGTAGCGCCAACCAAACGCCTTGGCCGTAGCTCACCATGCAGATCACACACCTGCTGCTGTCTGAGCCCACCTGGAACCAGTGCTGCAGACACAACAAAAACCAGTATCAAACCAGCCTGCCATCAAACCATCCATCCAGCCTGCCAGCCATTAAACCATCCATCCAGCCATCAAACCATCCATCAAACTGTCCATCCAGCAAGCCATTCAACCATCTATCAATACATCCAGCCAGCCAGCTACAAAACCAGCCAGCCAGCCAGCAAACCAGCCAGCCAGAAAACCAACCAGCCAACCATCCATCAAGGTAGCCATCAAACCATCCATCCATTCGTCCAGGCAGCCAGTCTGACAGAAAACCAGCCAGCCAGCCATCAAACCATCCAGCCAGCCAGCCAGCCAGCCATAAAACCATTCATCCATCCAGCCAGTCAGCCAGCCAACTATTAGCCAGCCATTCAACCATTCAACCATCCAGTCATCAAACCATCCAGTCAGTCAGCAAGCAACAAACCATCCACCCAGCCTTTCAAATATCCATCCATCAAGCCTTTCTATACATTCTCCCTTTTACATCCATCTGTCCATCCATTAATCCAACAATATTTCCATCCAATAATTTATATTGAATCCATAAGGAATTTTGATTTGTGTTATGTAAGTTCTATCTAGTGTCAGGCCCCCCCCAGCTCTCCACTGGTGTCCCACAGGGCTCCGTCCTTGGACCCCTCCTCTTCTCCCTCTACACCACCTTGCTTGGACCAATCATCACCTCCCATGGCTTCTCCTACCACTGCCATGCTGACGACACGCAGCTGTACCTGTCGTTTCCCCCCGACTGATCCGGGGATCTCAGCTAGGATCGAGGCCTGCCTCGCAGACATCTCCGCCTGGATGACCGAGCACCACCTCCAGCTGAACCTCGCCAAAACAGAACTCCTCATCATCCTGGCCAAACCCTCCATCTCCCACGATCTCTCAATCACCCTGGGATCGGCGACGGTGACCCCTTCATCCTCTGCCAGGAACCTCGGGGTGACCATGGATGACGAGCTCTCCCTCACAGCCCACATTGCTGAGGTCTCCCGGTCATGTAGATTCACCCTCTACAACATCCGGAAGATCAGGAGATACCTGTCTGAGCATTCTACCCAGCAGCTAGTCCAAGCACTTGTCCTCTCAAAGTTGGACTACTGCAAATCGCTGCTCGCCGGTCTCCCAGTATGCGCAACCCGCCCTCTCCAGAGGATTCAGAACGCGGCGGCCCGTCTGGTCTTCAATCTACCCAGACGCTCCCATGTTACCCCGCTCCTCATCTCCCTCCACTGGCTTCCCATCACGGCCCGTATCAGATTCAAGACTCTGGTACTGACCTTTCAAGCAGTGAACGGGACTGCACCCGACTACATCAAGTCTCTCCTCCAGCCTTACACACCCCCCCCCCCCCCCCCCCCCCCGCGCCACCTACGGTCTTCTTCTGACAACCGTCTGGTGGTCCCACCGCTCAAGAGCTCCGGTCCCAACACAAGCTCTTCTCCTGTCTGGCCCCCCAATGGTGGAATCAACTCCCCACCTCCATCAGGGACACTGACTGTCTCCCCACCTTCAAGAAAAGGCTCAAGACGCACTTGTTCCGTGAGTACAACGGCACTTAGGAATGCTTGGCTGGATCTGAAGTTAGTTTCCTCCAGGATTACAATGACTCGTATTGAGAGACTTGCTGCTCTTGTTGGTTAGTTGTAACGGTTTCTTGTACTCGCTGTGAAATATTCTACTGTTGAAGGCTTGCACTCTTGTGGGGAGTTTCATGTTGTTCAATTGAAACTTGTTTAACTGCATGCTCTTATTGGTTTTCCACAATGTATGCTTCATGTTTTGGCTGCTCGCAATGTTTGGGGCTATCTCGTTGTTATGATCAGTGACCTATGCTCTTTTGGAAGTCGCTTTGGATAAAAGCGTCTGCTAAATGCATAAATGTAAATGTATCTGAATATAGATGTGCTGATAGGGCCAGGCCCAGCCTACCTCCTGAACCAGAGAGCTGGTGTTGATGATGAGGACGCGGTTCTGGGATCCACACCACAGCCTAGCGCCCACGGGCACCATCTTGGTGACAGGACCACTGGGTGTGCCCAGACACAACGTCTGGGACGACTGGGCATCCCAGAAGCTACCTACAAAACAGAGAGAGGAAAGAGAGAGAAAAACAGATGACGGCAAGTATCATTTTGAACTTTTTTGAATCCCATCCCATAATTAGGTGTGGAGACTTTGGAGACTTAAACATACGCTGTAACCATATTTTGACATATCGAGACTGAGCCCTTTTTAGATTCAAATTTATCTTTTATATTTTAATTTCTTTTCCTTTTTAGGTTGTGACTATTTCAGTTAGTCTAGACAGTAAACCGATAGAAAGGTTGACACAGAGGACAGTGTGTGCAAACCCCACCTACCTGCTTCTCTCTGGTACACGATCACTTCCCCGTTGGCCAGAGACACAAACACTTTGTTGTCCAAATACCTGCCAACAGACAAGAGACAATCCCCCCAAATTGAAGAGGGGAGGATGAAGCAGCACGGAGACTTGACGCACGCGTACACACGTACACACTCACAGAATACACAGGATGGAGGCCGAGTGCTGCATCTTCATGCTGTTCTTGCGGTTGCGGATGTTGTCTGATGACTGGTACACATGGATACTGCAGCACAGAGTAACACATTCGTAAAACGTCACGGTAACACACCGGGAGTTCCTAGTATTCCAAAGAAAATGGCACTGTGTCGAACACAATGGATGTTTGTGCAAGTGCGTCTCTGTGTGCGTCTCTGTGTATGTATGTGTGTGGGTGCGTGTGTGTATGTGCATGTGCGTATCAGTGTGTATGTGTGTGTGTGCGCGCATGTGTGTCTGTGCATGTGTGCATCAGTGTGTATTTCTGTGTGTCTGTGTGTACCATCCGTCCTCTGTGCCCAGCCAAACAGAGCTCTGGTAGGCCTCGGGGTCGATGCTGAGCAGGTCCTCCAGACTGGCCCTGGTGAAGGAGCCCCGGGAGGATCGGCGCATGGCTCTCCCATCCATGGGGCTCTCGCTGTGGGCCCGGCCGACCACGCCTCCCCCTAGCCTCCCTGGAGCTCCGTAGGAGCTGGCCACCGGGTACTCCTGCTCCTCCTCGCTGCTGGTGGTCTCTGTGGCCATGTCCTTCGAACAGGTGCCTTCCTCGTCTGGGGAGGGACAGGGGAGGAGGTTAGAACGTGTGTGTGTGTTTGTGCGTTTGAGCTTATGTGATGTGTGTTCGAGTAAGCGTATGTGTATGTGTAAGCTTGTATGAAGTTAGTGTTTGTGTGTACAGCCTTACATGGTGCGCATGTGTGTATTGTATGCATGTTTGTGTGTGTGTGTGTGTGTGTGTGTATAGACTTTGGATGTATGCGGGCGTGTGTGCCGGCTGTACACTCACTCCCATAGCTAGATGATATGGTGGAGTGGCTAGCTTGACTCTGCAGAGTAGAGGAGGGACTAGGAGAATCTTCATCATCTGTGTCGTCACTGTCAAATGGAACCAGCTCTGGCCCCGCCCCTGCACACGATACATACATTTAACTACAGACAAGTCAAGAACAGAACATAAATACTGAGAACTCTTAACTATTAGTATTTAGTTATATTAGGATGTAACATTTCATCAGTGGAACAAAACATAACATCTGTGGGACTTCAGGGAACCGGACCTGAGGGGGGCTCAGCCATCTCCAGTGACGAGTGAGAGATGGAGATGTGCAGCTGCTGCTGGGAGGGGGCGGAGTCAGCCGGGGGGTGGGGCATGGCGGAGGAGGGCTCTGCTACCCGTTCCCTAGGAGACCAGAGCAGTTGTGTTTGTGTGTTTTTTTTGTTTGTTTTTTTGCTTTGTAATTGTAGGGCTGGAGTTGAAACTTCAAACTTATTGTGACTACCCTGAGTAAAGTTGAAAAACTGTGTGTGTGTGCTCACCTCCCCTTCAGCCCAGGTACAGCAGCTATGCAGATGATCCTAGCTGAGCAGACAGCGATGCAGGCCTCCACTGTGGGCTCGTCTTTGATGTTCAGCAGACACACCTGAAGGAAGGCGAATTAAAACACGCACCATAAATGAAGGGTAGCAGAGATGACGTGCTCAACTTGGAGCACGTGTGAGCACCTACATACAGAGGTACAGGGTTCTTGATGCACATTTTCAAAAAGGAATACGTCAACTAACGGGAAAAGGATACATGTTACTAAATGATTGTGTGTGTGTGTGCGCGCGCGCGTGTTCGAGGGAGCTCATACACACCTGACCAACGTAGCCATCACTGTTACACACCCACACCTCGCAACTGCTGTCAGGACAACTGTGGGTGGGGGACGCGCATGAGAACTGGAGGAGGAAAGGGGAGGGAGAGGGGCAGATCAAACGATATCCCACAGTGAAAATAGCTCTAATGACAACAGAGGAAAGGTTGGAGTAACGCCTGTATTTTATAACTTCATTCGGCCCTGTGCTGTGTGACATGGTGACGGAGCAGGGAAGTGTTTGGGGGGCAAGGGCGGAGTCTCTCTCACCTGCATCCCACTCCGAGTCTTCATGATGGGGATAGCCTTCAAGAACTCTGGGTCCCACTGGTCCTTGTTCATTGCTATACATAAACAGGTGCACACACGCACGCACACACACACACACACACACACACATAAGCAAGCGGAGAGAGGATACAACATCCGCCAACCCCCCCCCCCCAAATGAACCTGGAAAGAAACCGTGGAGCATTCCCGCCGTACGGCATCCTCACCCAGCTTCTTCTTGGCCTCCTCGAAGGCCTGCTCGAAGCTGCAGCGCATGTCCGGAGAGGAGAACTCGAACACGAAGCTGCCGTCCGCCGAGGCGGTGGTCAGCTCCAGCTTGGTGGGCAGGAAGGTCATGCTGAAGGCCAGCGACTGCTTCTCTGCCAGCTCCCTGTGCACCGACGCCATCAGGTCCTTGATCACGTCGTCTAGCGACTGGGGAGGCGGGGGAGAGGGGGAGGAGAGGGGGAGAGCGAGAGAGAGCGAGAGCGAGCGAGAGAGAGAGAGAGAGAGAGAGAGAGAGAGAGGGGGGGGGGGATTTGAAGAGGCTGCTGCTGAGACATATTGGTGCCTGGTATATTGACCATGTATTGGTACCTCGTATGTACTGACTACTACATGTAAGTGTCTGGTACATTGACCATGTATTGGTACGTCATGCGTATTAATTACGTATTGGTAACTGGTGCATTGACCATGGGAGTCAGATGGCTGAGCAGCTAGGGAATCGGGCTATTAATCAGAAGGTTGCCAGTTCGATTTCCGGACGTGACAAATGATGTTGTGTCCTTGGACAAGGCACTTCACCCTACTTGCCTCTGGGGGGAATGTCCCTGTACTTGCTGTAAGTCGCTCTGGATAAGAGAGTGTCTGCTAAATAACAAAATGTATGGGTAACATCCTGTGTGTTGATACCTGGTGTGGGAAGCTAAGCGTCTCAGACAGCTTGCTGATCTGCCCCAGTGTACTCAGGTCCTCGTCCAGCCGCCCAATCAGCTTCTGGATGCTCTCTCTGTTAGTTGCCTGGGAGGAGTCTGTCACACAGGAAGAGGCAACTTAGGATCTTTGGCTAAAAACTACCCTTCCCAGCTACTAGGACTACAAACCAGGGGGGGGGGGGGGGGGCCTTACTTTTCACCATCTCTATGTCTTCTAAAGGAAGTTTCCAGAGGAACTTGTATTTGCTGGAGGTATCAATCACGCTGGCAGCAGAGTAGCTGGGAAAAGACAGAAGAGACTGTTAAACACCACAGAGACATTGCTGTGGATGTTCATGAGATGGACATGGCCACTGTAATGCTGCAACTAAAACATTAGGGGGCAGCAAAGTTCTGTCGAGACAGAATTGACAGGTTTCTCACATGTGAAAGTGTGTGTAGTGCGGGGTGGGGGGGGGGGGGTTGCATGTATCTTTGTGTGTGGAAGAAGGTGCGTGTGTCTGTGTGTGAGTTTGTGTGTGCGTGTGTTGTCTTACAGGCTCATCGAGCTGCGTCGCAGGGAGCCAGACTTCCTCTTGAGCGTGGTGCAGATGAGCAAGTCACTGAAAAGGAAGAGAGAACGGTCCTTCTTACCCCCCACCGTCTTCTACAGAGAGAGAGAGAGAGAGAGAGAGAGAGTGAGAGAGGGAGAGGGGGGGAGGGAAGAGAGGAAGAGGAGGAGAGGCAGATAGAGCACACAAACTCAACATGTGACATCACAACAGAATCTAGAAGAATCCAGCCAGAGCGATGCAGTGCAGAGTGTCCCTCAGACTCACCGCCTCCATGACCATCTCCTGTCTCACAAACTTCCTCTGAGGGTTGAGGATCTGACACAGACACACACACACACAGAAGTAACCATCATCAACAAAAACACATTTCCTTCGACGAAATGACCATCTGACACATACTCTACAACTGAGAGAATACAATACTCAGACTACGACCAAGATACCGAGGGTCAAACAGCTCCAAACCACTCCAAGATGCCCAGAGTCTTACATGCTCCACCCCCTCTATGTGGGCCTCGATCTCCTGCATGACCCTGGTCTCTCGCTCCACCTCCTCCGCAGAGCGCCGCCCCTTATTGATTCTCTCCGCCAGGCGTTTGATGTCCCTCTGAGCATCCAGCAGAAACGGATGATCTGGATGGTCCTCTGAAGTATGCTTTAACAGGTCCTGTAACACACACACATGCACACACGTGTAAAGAAATAAACTGCAGCGTTTCTGAATAAAAAAAGTAGGTCCACAAAGGCCCGAAAAGCATGTGCCTTGTCTGTTCGCCAAGCCCAGTGAGAGCCGGGGGCGAGGCCGGGGGGCGAGGCCGGGGGGCGAGGCCAGGGGCTAGGCCTGGTATAGTACTCACCTTAACCAGTAGCTCATAACGAGGGATCCTCTGGACAGGCTTTATCATCAGATCACCCAGAGCCTGCTTCTCCTTGTTCTCACGCATACTTTGCTGTGTGCATGACAGAGATAGAGAGACAGAGAGGGAGAGAGAGAGAGAGAGAGAGAGAGAGAGAGAGAGAGAGAGAGAGAGAGAGAGAGAGAGAGAGAGAGAGAGAGAGAGAGAGAGAGAGAGAGAGAGAGAGAGAGAGAGAGAGAGAAGAAAGAAAGAAAGAAAGACAGAGAGAAAGGAGAGAAATAGGAGGGTAAGAAAGAGAGTTTATAACTTTATAACTGACATCCCGAGCTTTCAGTCTGGTCAAAGGTCAGCTATCGTAAAGAATGGTGTTATACGTATAATGTCAAGCAAGCACAATGACACACACACGCAAATGCGATTTTATAGGTCTTTTTCATGCTGTTATCTTAACAATTGTGTTTATGTTAACAGAATGATATAATGAAGGAGAGGGTTTCTAAGGACAAATCTCACATTATCAATTGTTTTGGAATGACAAACTCCACCCAGAGAAGGATCGTCTGCCAAGTGTGTGTGTGTATGTGTGTGAGCGCGTGTGTTAGGCCTAGCGTGTGTGTGTGTGAGATCCGATGAGCTCTGTCCCTCTAGGGGATCATAGCTCTAGTGTCTCTTTCCAAAACAGCTCCTGGGAAAACCAGCATTGGAAGAACTGGAGGGACAGGATGTGTGCACACACAACGCAAATGTGCTCCTAAAACACCCATCTAGTGGTAGGATAGACACTGTAGGCTACATGTAGTATGAATATATTTTCAAATGCATGCAGTACATCCACTTTTAAAGCCAGACGTTTGCAATCACGCACGCACTTACCTCTAGAAACTTGTGGAAAGCTGGTTTGGCCTCCTTAGCAATTCTCACAGCGTCTTTGGCGTTTAGAAAGTTGTCGATGTATGCTGAATAAATATTTGCCAGAATCTCTTTGGAGAACTGAGTGAGAGTAGGGAGGAATGAAATGGAAAGATGGAGGAGGGATGTAGAAAGAGAGAAAGCAAGAATGTTAACATGCAAACATTACTATCATATATCATGGTGATCTCAATAATGGTCACAGGCCGAAATCATTCTGCCCAGCAACAGGTGTCTGTCTGGCTGTTGCATGATTGGTCGGTGTGGCATATAGTTACACACAGGAAGATCACCTTCCAGGTTAAAACAATTAACACCAGCCTTTATGGTGCCGAGTATGAATGTTGTCACTGTGTACACACTCCCAAACAGATCCCCCTCCACACAGCATGTCTCTCGGTCCTGCTTTCCTGCCCACAATAGAGGCTTCGTAGGGGGGAAAACAACAAAGACGGAGAGACGGCTACAGAGCAGTAAAGAGACATGTTGTTGGTAACAAGCCCTCCACCCCCTTATGAAAAAAACGCTCTTTCTGTCCCCCTCTCCTCCGACTGTGAGGAACGACAAGGCAGCAAGGACAAAGGACCCCTGTCATTGGCCCATCCAGCCAGCCATCCAGCCAGCCATCCATCCAGTGAGCCATCCATCCATCCAGCCATCCATCCAGTCAGTCAGCCATCCATCCATCCATCCATCCAGCCAGCCATCGAGTCAGCCATCCAGCCATCCATCCATCCATCCAGCCAGCCAGCCATCCATCCCCAAAGAGGAGGTACATGAGCATCTATCCTCAGTTCCCAAACCTCTTTCTCATCATTGTTACCTTCTTAACACACACACACACACACATCTGAAAGAGAGAGTCACTACTTACTGATTGAATGAGGATGTGGCCCACGGTCTGTCTGTCGTGCCATTGGCTGACACATCCAGAGACCTGTTCCAGGAAGTGCTCGTGGTGCTCCAGGATCTCAGGGATCTGGTAGAACATCTCATCCACCAGAGAGGGATCTACCAGGGATCCACTGTCAGGCTGCTTCAGGGGCCTCATGTACCCCTGGAGGGAAGGAGGGAAGGAGAGAGAGAAAGGAAGGGAGGTAAGTATGTCTTTGAATGTTTGAGTGAGTGTGTGTGCATGCATGCGTACGTGCATGTGTTGTAGGACAGGCTTTGATTAAAGGAAATACCTCTTTTTCCCCAATGGGCCCACAGTATCTGCCTTTTAAATATTTTCCGCTTTCCAAAGACAGGATAAAATTGTCAAATTTCTCCCTCTCTCTTCCACCCTTTATCACCTCCTCTCCTGTCATCCCTCCTCCCTCTCTAACCGTGAGCCTCACTCCCTTTCAACACTACATTTACATTTAGTCATTTAGCAGACGCTCTTATCCAGAGCGACTTACAGTAAGTACAGGGACATTCCACCCAAGGCAAGTAGGGTGAAGTGCCTTGCCCAAGGACACAACGTCATTTCGCACGGCAGGGAATCAAACCGGCAACCTTCTGATTAATAGCCCGATTCCCTAACCGCTCAGCCATTTGACCCAAAATTTCCACTTAAAACTGTTTACGCAGACACGTACATGATGTTCGGAACTCTTCAGGGAATCCATTTTGGAGGTGCTGTGACATGGTTCTTTTACTGTGGTAACCGTGGTAACCTGCTCCCCCACGTTGCCATGGGAACACTGGGCTTGTCATTTTCTTGCCGTACGGGTATAAATGATCGGGACTGTCCATCTGCTTCTCCTGCTCCATCCATCTCTCTCTAGCTCTCCATCTTTCCCTCTGTCTCTCCCTCAAATACATTTTTCTCTCTCTCATGTCTCTGTCTTGACTTACCAGATAAGTCTGTTATATCGCTCACTTTTATATAAATTCATCTCTGCAGAGTACAGCAAGCTCCTGTCTCTGCCTCTTTCATTTCCTCACTTTCACACCCTCCCTCTCTCGCTCGCTCTCCCTCGTTCATCAACACAAACACAGTTCGCCTACACATTGACTGGTGCAGTGTTACGTAACAGCAGGATCAGCACATAGACCGACACAGAGAGTGCCCCGTCCGATGAGATTGGACAGGGTTTGTGGCCCTAGGTGCGGTGAGGTCAACACTTTGTCTGTGCGATCAAGTTAAGGGCCCGTGTGCGTTACCTGGATGAGTGTCCGCAGGGACTCCACGTACGACTGCTCAGTGTCCAGGAGGGTCATCACGACATGTCTCCTCATGTCCTGCAGGGGGCGACAACACAGACAACGCAGCTTGTCACCCTGCCGCCGCCGCAGGACGCGCACGCACGCACCGTGGCAGACACAAACACACAAAGACCAAAACACACACACACGCACAAAGTGGACCATTTTGTCTCATCCCTCCCCCCCTCCCAAAATGTATTGCTTCCTGTTTACATAGTTTGTCTCAGTCCACTGAGGGGAGAGGAGATAGTAAAAGAGGAGATAGGAAAAGAGGAGATAAAAGAAAAGGCACAAAAAGGAAGGATGAAAGGGACAAAGAGAGAAGAGGTAAAGAGACCAAAGAACAGGAAGTGATGAAGATGGTGATTATGGTCAAACGCTGCTGTCGGTACACGGTCAATACGGGTCACATGGATGTCATGACATCATTCACCAACAGCAGTCATGTATCTCTCCTCACACCACACTCACCAGAGACCATACACACACACACACACGCACACACACGTACACATTCGCGGTTCATATTCCCAGCCAAACACATCACAGATTTTATGGTCAGATGCAACAAAACCAATTTATGAAACTGGGAAGAGGTGATCCCACATAGCTCATGACAACTTGCTCTGGTTGGACATGACACATATGATATGTACGGTCTTCTGATGGCACACTTGGTAGAAGTCAGAGAGAATCGGTCTCGACACACACAGTATAAATACAGACAGAGAGAGTGAGAGACAGACAGACAGAGAGCGAGAGCGAGAGAGAGAGAGAGAGAGGGGGGGGGGGGCTAATGAAACCAACCTCCTGAGCTCCATTTATTGTTTCCTTGCCAACCAGCAGCATCCTCCATGTCTATCTCAGTGAACACTCACCATGCATACACACACACACGCACACACACACATTAAATCACCCCAGTGACCTTTCTACCCACTGAAAACATTTCAGGTCCCCAGCTCTTTCTAATCACCATTGAAACACACACATCATCTGACCGGCTCAGTAGTTCAGTAATTGATTGTTTACATCCCCAAAACCCCAGTATCGTGTGTCACTGTCAACAGACAGTAGCAGTACAGTACAGGCCGAGGCATGACTAAGCAATTCTGAAAACTAGATTCAACGTACTTTAAACTACTACTAAGACAGAAAGATAGTTAAGGATGAGAGGAGAAGAGAGAGAGAGAGATAAGCTGGAGTGGGAGGTTATCCCAGCATATCACAGAGCCAGAGGCAAACCTGAAATATCACTGTAACAGCATGAACACACACCTGAAATCTAACAGAGCCAGAGGCAAACCTGAAATATCACCATGAACACACGCACACACACACACAATTCTCTCTAAGGACATATTTACATTTATGCCCGAACATCTCTGTCCCCTGCCAACACCTCCCCAACACACACACACACACTACTCAATGCCAGGCTACAGCTAAAAATAAGCACAACATCCCAAAACTCCATATTTAGTGTTTTACATCTTGATTTCCCAGTAGTCTAAGCGGTTGGGACCAGAGAGAAGTTTGGACAAGGTTTGTGTGTGTATATTTTTGGTAAGTGTGTGTGGTGATACATAATATGGAAAACTCAATCTCATAAACACACTGTGTGTAAACAAATCATATAATTGGGCAGACTCATTTTAGGGGTAACCAGGGATTTAATAACTTAAAAGGCTTATCAAAGGAAAATAATGACTGTGTCATTGGGTTTTGAGTCGGTTGGGTTGAACGATGTTCCTGGAAAACTGGTTAGATGGTAGGAAGCAGGAAGAGAACTAAAGAGAGACAGAGGGAGAGGATCGGACAGAGAGAGGGCTGGAACTGGCAGTGGGTCAATACCCAGTCCATTATCCTGTCTGTGGCATGGTTATGTACACACACACACATCTCACAACACCTACGATGAAAACAGTTCTGTAAAGTCAAGGTGACACACACACCTCGACGTGACTGGTGTGAACCATCATGTCCCGTGCTGGGTCACTTCTCTAAATAAGACACGCACACACACACACACTATACTCAGGACGCAGGAGATGTACGCTGAAGCACAAAGGCAAACACACACACACACACCTGCCATAATAATCAACACACGTCTCCTTCACGCACACATTCAATTTTGTCAAACATTCACCTTCACGAACGAGAACACGCACACACACTCGTCAGAACAGTGAGACCGGCTGTGGGTTTCCCAGATCCGACCACGGTCTCGCCCCCTTGACCTTCTCTCCTCTGCTCCGCCTAGGAGTGAAAGGAATGTCCCACACAGCTTAGATGTGGGTGTGTGCTGTGGAGACATAAGTTGGGTGTCTTTTTTAAACAATGGTCTCAAGCGTGAAAGAGTGTACAGAGGACATGACTGAGGTAGAACCTGAGAGGATATTCCCTCAACATCAGGAATGGGTTTCTATTCTGGCCCTGCTGCCTTTATTTGATAACGTTCCCCCCTCCCTTGCACGCGCGCGCACACGCACGCACACACACACACACTGGAACTTCAGGGAATAATGTCTGCAATGCTGGTTTCATTTTAATGGCAGGACCTGCATGGCCAAATCTCACAACAAACTGGAGCTCAGAGAACATATAGATCAAGAGAGTCCGATTATATACCATATATGAGCATATAAGGCTTGGAAGAGGCATAACTCTGACACACAAATATTCATGTCTGTTCTTCTAACAAGGCAAAATGTCTGTTGGACCTCTGTTCAAAGGCAGATGTCGAGCCTATGGCACTGGTCTCATTTTGATTGGCTAAGAGACCAAAGCCCCGCTCTCTCTGATGGTTACGATTGGCTCAAGGGGTTTAGCCTGTCTCTTATTAGACTCTTGTGGGGATACGAGAGTGTGTGTGTGTGTATAAGTGTGTGTGAGTGTGTGTGTACACTATTCTTGAAGAGGGGCTCTCATATCCCAATAAATACTTCACCACATGGGGTCTCCACTGTTAAACAGAGTCCTGTCAGCCAAACAGTACCAGAGGTTACCAGCTAACGTTATGGCAAAGTTGATTGTAGCCGTGCAAACAGGCAGGTTCTCACACCAACCTGATAACCTACATTAACATGAGGCAATGATTAGAGCTGCAAACACACACACACACACACACACAAAACACAATACACAGGGGTACGCACACACCTCTGAAAGAGAATGTCCCCACTCTGCTGTCGTCAACAGCCCCCTCCGCACGCCCTTTCCTTGACGATGGTAGTCCCTGACAACAGTGCTCTAGCGACAGCAGCCAGTGTGACTCTGACTCCGCCCACTCACCAACTAACAACCTCTCCACCAGCCCGCCTCTCGCCGCCCCCTCTACCTTCCTCTGACAGACTACTCAAGGCTCCCAGTTTGATTTAAACCTTCAGGGTTGGGGCGTACCCAGGGGGGCCTGACTTGCAGTGCCTCGTCAGACAAATGCTTCAAAGGTGCCTGACTGTCTACTGCCGGCCCCCTGCTTCGAAGGCCTCTGGAGCTACTGTCTCCCAACACAGTTATGGAAGTGTGTCGCAGCTGCTGTGAAGGGCACACAAAGAGAGAAAGAAAGAGGATGTGTGTGTTTGTGTGTCTGTCAATCCGTGTACCGGGCAATCAATTGGAAACAGATCTTTCCAATTGATATTGATCAATGTCCTTTCTCAACATCACACAAAAGAATCAAGCCACGCACACACCCACCCGATGTAAAACACCCTGCCAGAACATGAATCAATACCCTTCCAGACCACAAGCAGACCCTGCACTCCAGAACCCCATCTCTCTTCCGACCTCCAGCTGTCATCTTCCTGTTTTCTTCCCCTCTCGCTACGACTCACACGGGTAAATCCTCTCTGTGTGGATTAGGTGTGTCCGGATTAGAGACTCTATGAGTGTTCTGTCGTATATGTGCCCGTGTGTGCGCATGTATGTGTGGTGAGTCATGCGTGTGTGTGTATGTACGTAAACATTATCCTCTTAAGTCCATGTGTGGTGCTGGGATATGTAGCAGAGGTCCAATTTTCTGTGTCAGAAAGACTTTGGGACTTGTTATAGAGACAACACACCCACAGTAGGTGATGGGACTAATCGTATGATTCACTCAGCTCTAATTATATTACAGAGACATGACTCTGTACAGAGATAGAGAGAGAGAGAGAGAGAGAGAGAGAGAGAGAGAGAGAGAGAGAGAGAGAGAGGGGGGGGGGGCGGGGTAGGTGACACGGACTGAAAGGAAACTTGGAGGTAAGCAGAAGAAAGGAATAGAAAAGAAACAAGTTGTGAGAAAGCAGAGCGGCACAGAGAAGATATGACGAGATGGAGCTCGAGAGAGGGTCATCTCCATGTACAGTCCAAGAGAGGCTGGAGATGACGGCTGTGGTGGTAATCCTACTCTGTGTCTGAGTAAGAGCTGTGCAGCAAAAACACGCGTGTTGCAACAACATACACGCATACGTCACACACACACACGCATGCATGGCAACAACATACACCATCAGCCATCCCACGTACACACACAAATGGCAACATATACACATATAGCCGTCCCCAAGCCACACACACACACACATAGCAAGAACCCCCCCCCAACACACAAACAGTTCTACCTCGCCGTTAGAGTGGGAACTCCCAGCTCCAATCCCGTTGCCATTGACGCCCCCACTGGAGTTCATATTCCCATTCCCAACGTTGTTATTCCCGACGTGCTCGGCCACATCCCGGTCTGTCGCCTCCTCCGCTGCTCCTCCTCCACCACCTCCTCCTCCCCCCCCCTCATCGCTGGCGCTCTCCCCATTCTCCTGCATTTCCTCAAGAGCAATGGTGAACTGGGCAAGGGTCCGGACCATCTGCAGCATACGGAACAGTCTGTGCGTTTCCACACACACACACACGCACTTGCACGCACGCGCTCACGCGCACGTCAAATCTCACGCGTCCCCCAAACCCCCAGAACCCCCCCCCCCACCCCCCCGAAAAATCCCCCACAGAGCGCGTGCGCAAAAAAAACAAACACCTGTTGGCGCCAGGGAGAAAAGCGCAGGTGCGTGTGTCCGATTCTTCTTTCAACGGAGGTACACCCCAAAAAAGACGGGTCTCCGCCCACCACCCCCCCCCCCCCCCTCCCAAAGGAAAACCTTTTTGGCTACTCCGCCCGTTTTTTTAAGTCCACCGGTTATTCTGCCGGAGACGATGACTCCGGCTCTCCTGGGATCCTTCCGCCTCTAAAAACAAGCTGGATCCCAGATGCTCTTCATGCTCTGCTGTGTTCAGCTCCTCCCTCCAGAGAGATCCCAGATCACTTTGGATCCTTTAAATCCACCGCCGGTTGCAGGGATCCATCCTCATTCAGAATGCCTTTCCGTAGATTCCAGATTCCATCTGTCAGTGTGTGTGTGTGTCTATCACACTCCTCACGAGCAGGTAGAGCTGGCTCCTCCGTGTGTGTGTGTGTGTGTGTGCCCGTGCAGCTGGTGCGTAGACAGAGATGCCGTTTTTTTTTCTCCGCGACTTGTGTGCACGAAATTGGTGTGTGTGTTGCAGCCCTCCCCCTGAGTGTGTATAATGAGAGACAGCAGGCAGGGCAGACGCTCACCGCTCAGCCCAGCTCAGGCTCTACCAATCCATCCACGAGTAATTCATCCCAGCTTGGCAACGGGAGGAAAAGAAGAGCCAGGCACAGTGAGCAGAGACCAGAGTCATCCACCCACCGGCAACTTTCAGAGCACGACTGGCAACGCTTGCTGATCACCATAGCAACAGAGAGGCTGACTGGAACTTCAGGGGTTCATACACACACGCACACACATTTACATGCATAGACGCAATGAGCTACAACGCAACCCATAGGCTACTTCTTTTGACCCCGTTGCCTTATGGCAGGCGATACCGAAGCATTCGGTCTCGCACACGCAGATTGGACTACATTTTCCTACCAAGGGCCATCAGCCTTCTGAATGAACACTGATACACTGTCGACACTCACACTAGTCATTTTACACACTGTCACTTCAGCTACTGGTTGCACTTTCAGATACTGGTTGCACAATCAGCCGTATTGCTCTAATTGTACCCTACTTGTCTCTAGGTTAGTATAGGTTTTAAGGTTAGTATCGGTTATTATGTGTATTATAAGTTTAGTATACTGTATTGTTTATTTTTTTGGTATATTTAGGAGGTTTGTTATTATATGTTAGCTCATCATAAGTGTAACTTATGTTCTGAGTACTTGATGTTGTGCCAGGATGGTTTGTGTTGTCTTGTCCGAAGAATTTCAGCGCCCAGTCTGACCCTGTGTTGTTCTGTGCATCTGACAAGAAAAGACTCGGACTTGCGACAAAGCAGATTATACAATGTCCACACTAACTAGATGAACTCATTTAGCCTGCAGACAGGGAAAGGTGGTGTGTGTGTCGAGAGAGATTTAGGGAACGTGTGCAAAACCAAAACGCTGCATGTGACCTGAAGTGTAACTCCTGAAAGCTGCTCATACATCAAAGCACACCGCTTCAGTAGTTTGGACATCACACACACACGCCTGTCCGGCCCTAAGATGACCCTTCACCTAACAGAAGGGGGTGGAGACTCATCCGAACATCCCAAGACCATTCAGTCTTTAGTAAAGTCGATACGATTCGATTGAAACTGCATTCTGGGGAGCCCACACTGCCCCCCTCCCAGCCAGACCTGGTGGAGAGATCACACAGAGATTGGGGAGCGGGCAGACAGCGACAGGAAAGGTCACGCGAAAGGACGTATGTCACCTTTCATCCTTGTTGCCATAGCGACAACAAAGGGGGCTTTTAGGTCTGATGATACGGATGAAACGTGAAGACACACACATGCAGAAATGTATAGATCAAAAGGAGTTAGGTCCAAAGGCTGTGATAAGAAATGCGCAGGAGAGAGACAGAAAGAGAGAGAGACAGAAAGAGAGAGAGAGATACAAAGAGCGAGACAGAAAAAGAGAGAGTGAGAAGACAGACAAAAGTGTGTGAAGACCGACTGAAAAGCCTCTTCATTTTGTGGAGCAACATTCAATGTGACGTTTAGGAAAGCGGACACGCGTGTGAAAAAAGGAGAGGGTGATTAGAGGACGAGAAGGAGGAGGGGAGCAATGACAAGACTGGGGGATTTTTTGCCCTGCTAAAAAACAGTCCGTTTACAACAACAGGTGCGTGTGTGTGTGTGTGTGCTTGAACACTCACTGAATAAAGAAAAGGCAAAGGGCAATTTCAAGAAACACTAAAAGCTATCGACAGCTTTAACCAGGCACAAGCTGGCATAACAAAAGCATCCACATAACCAGCTAGGAAGGTCAGAACCTAGGGTATCCATAGCAACCCCTCATCCTTGCATCCTCTGCACTTCCTGTTTAGCATGGACCTGCCAATGGTTGCCAGGCAGCAAGCTCAAGAGCAAAGGGTGTGTGTGTGCGCATTTACAGGTGATTCTATCTTTGTTAAAAGTGTGGAGCTTGGATGACCTAAAAAAGCACCTGGCAGACCATACCAGACCCATATTTGAGACATATCTATGACTCTCTCTCACACACACACACACACACACACACACACACACACACACACACACACACACACACACACACAATACAGACACAGTCTAACTGTTACTGGCCCATGTGACTGCACCATCAATCCAGATGTGTCTGTAAATTGGGTCAGCGTTCAAAATGAGACAAATAGCCCAGTGGTCCCTGCATCCCAAAGCCATTAGGAACAAAATGTCCTCTCAACCAAAAGTCAACACACACACTAAAAACTGGACCAGCAATGGACATTTAACCACAAATAATGTGGCCTCTTAACCCCACACAGTTAATACATACAAAACTAGAGAGGGTACAATTTCTGGGGAAATTGTAGGGTGTGCTTGCTTGCGTCGGTTGCACAGGGGTCCGTTTTTGAATGACATTTTTACAACTGATTTCTGTGTATTTTATATGAAAATGCATACTTATTATTTGTAAAGATTAAATAGATTTAAAAGCATTTTTTCTTTGCTGCTCATTTACAACTGAAAATACGAGTGAAGTGTAGAATGAAATAGATGTCTTCTCATTTCCCCTGCAAGATGCAGCCTCATCGTTGAATCAAAACGAATAAATGTTGTCAGACCGGTGTAAAAATTGACCTAATCTCTATGACTTAAACGTCATTTTAAGTTTTTCCCTTCTCGTGATATTTTCAGGCATGTAGCCTACTCGTATTGCATTCATTCATTAATAAAGAACCCCCTTTGAAGATTATTCTACGACTTTACCGGCAGAAGATAGAATCGCGATTCAAACAGTACCATCTGCTAACTGAAAATATGCCCCCAAAAACGTAAATAAACTTGACATTTATTTAGTGGAAAATCGCTCATTCATAAAAAGCTCACTGGTAGCGATCATTGTCAGTAACAACGCAAAATGCGATATAGCCCTGTGTGGAGAAGCTGCCCCGGTAAATTCTACTACTACAGTACAGTACTAGACTACTGCTGTGTTCGTCTTGGTAGCGATTGCGTTGGTTGAATTCGATTTAACGTTCCGTTGTACGGTTTAGGCTGAAATTAATTATTTTCATGAACAGATTGACAAAGTTTAGGCTGTGGCAATGAATTTCAGGTTAGTAGTCAGATTGTTTCAACTATTGAAAGACTTTTGAGTAAGGGGAGTGCCGAACATGTTCTGTAGCCGTTTGACTTGAACAGCTGAGGAGTTTTTGTTAGCTACTCACACTATTGTCTCGGGTAGGCTACAGCGTTGCAGTGAGCTACACTGGTTTGAAACCACAGGTAATGGTAATTTCACCAACAAATAGTTTACTAATGTCAGAATAAATCATACAACGAAAATGTATATGTGAGGAATGTTTATTTTAACGATTGAAAACAGATACATCATAGACCACTGTAGTATGTGTTGCCCGGGCAACACAGGCTAATGTCATGATGCTAATACTTCAGTGAAATAGTAGACTACTGTTTCCGAAAGTAGATGTACTTCCTTAATAATATCAGCTTATATTGTACATTACACATCACAATTGTGTGTCATATCACAAAGTAAAATGAGTAAATAGTTATCACCCTGGCCTCTTTTCTTGTGGCGTTTCTGCAGCTGCCTTGCAGTAAAGCTATAGTTAGCCTAGCTATCCCCCAAGTTAACAGATGCGAAACGAATGTTCTGCCAAAGGTAGTCACGCGTGTTTTCGTGACGTTAGTGACGCAGTGACGTTAGTAACGTCAGTGACTGTGGCTAGCAAATTAGCCACCGTTAGCTTCACTTTTCGCCACAAAAACTTAACTGAAGCCTAAACCATGCAACGGAAAGTAAATTCCAATAGAAGCAACTCAATCGCTACCAAGACGAAACTTTTGACACCTACGTTGTCTATGTAGGCCAAATATTGGCTGAGTTTTAGGGGGGCAAAAAGAATAATAATAATAATATATATGTGAGAGAACAAAGGTTGTGCTCTCGCCGAAGGCTTGAGCACACCCAATAATATATATGTGAGAGAACAAAGGTTGTGCCCTTGCCGAAGGCAAAGCACACCCAATAATAATAAATATATATGTGAGAGAACAAAGGTTGAGCCCTTGCCAAAGGCAAAGCACACCCAATTATATATATGTGAGAGAACAAAGGTTGTGCCCTTGCCGAAGGCAAAGCACACCCAATAAAGTAATTGACAAACACAACCACACACATACATACACACACACACAATCTAGATTCAGATTCAGCAGGTTGTTAAATAGTTTCTGCAGCGGTCAGACCTCCCTGTTCTCCACCCTGTTCAGAAATATGTGTGCGCACGTGTGTGTGTGTGTGTGTGTGTGTGTGTGTGTGTGTGTGAGTGTACGTGTGTGACTAGTAGTGCCTGGAAACACCAGGCCTGAGTACTGAACACCTGCATGGGCCCACTACCTTATCACAAGGATGCATCTGTTATGAGTTTGAGACACACACACACAGACCTGTTGGGGGAGATGCACATGACACGTCCACGATGACACCTGTCAACACACACCCGCTCTCCCACAGGTGGGTGTTGCTCTTCACTAATGTGTCGGGTATGATGCAGAGTTCTCCTTGTGCTGTAGCTGGTACCTAGACTCTGGTACTATGGGCCAACGCATGGACACAAATCCATCAAAACAAGGTTGTGTGTGTGTGTTAAACACTATCCACCTGGTGTTTCTCAAAGCACACCTGTATGGACACACACACGGACACACCCTTTCCTGCTGGCCCCCTCGCACGCATGCACGCACACGAGCACACAGTGAAAGACAGAATGACGGCAGACAGATGTAGTCGGAGACAGAGGGTGTTTTATATATCAGGGGCACATGTCTGTCACCTGGTGCCAGGTGCGCGTGTGTGTGTGTGTTCCAGGTGTGCGCATGTGTATCTACCGCTGATAAAGTGCCACACTGATTATTTTCCCCCATTTTCTTTTTAAATAACTGACACGTTTGTGAGGAAGGAGGAGAAGGTTCTAGAGCACTGTGGGGGGTCCTGATGAAGTAGACATGGTAAAGATGGACAAACGGCACACAGCCACTCACACACAGCACACACACGGAACACAGCACACACACACACACACAAACGCATGCATAAAGCACAAGAAGCAACTGCTCAGAGGTTTAAAAATAACCCTTATAAATAAGAAACCTTCTCCAAAAACAAACTGCCTGTTTCTTCTCTCCTTGTTCTCTGTCTCTCTCCCCTCCTCTCTCTCCCCTCCTCTCTCTGCCCTCCTCTCTCTGCCCTCCTCTCTCTGCCCTCCTCTCTCTGCCCTCCTCTCTCTGCCCTCCTCTCTCTCCCCTCCTCTCTCTGCCCTGCTCTCTCTCCCCTAGCTCTTTCCTCTTCTTCCCTGTCTCATATCTTACTCGAACTCTCTCTCTTTCTTCCTGGCAGACAAATATTTTTTGAAGCTCTTAAAGATCCCTTTTGACCACCGATTTATCCCTGTGCTGTTCTTCCATTTACAAAAGCAGACATACACACACACACGGCTATTGCAAACAACTACACAGCTGACTATGGTGATGAGGTTGGATGATGTGTTGTGAGGCCAGTGTATACCAAGAGTTAGAGAAATGAAGAATAGGAGGAGGAGGAGGAGAAGGAGGAGAAGGTTTGAGCAGTGTAAGGAGACAGCAGTCTACTGACCTTGTCCTGAGTTGACACTGTTTATGAGTTGGACAGAGGGTCAACTTAGCAGGTCAGATTCTCTGAGGATGAGTAACATGCACACACACTAAGAAGATACTGTACCCGAGGGAAAGATGGTCATTCAATGATCCATCACACATTTTTAGACGTTTGTGTGGGTGTGTGTTTAGATATACTGTATGTGTAGACTTTGGGTGTTCTCATGAGGGTAAATTCAGAGAACAGGTAACTAGATACACTTGCTCTGCAAATACGCCCTTATTGTCTGTGTGTGTGTGTGTGTGTGTGTGTGAGATACCCGTGCAGTGAAGAGAGGTCTTTGTCCCTGAAAGATGGGGTTGAGTAGAGGAGAAAAGCGATGCTTGATTTGAGAGAAACTGTGCACACACACACACACACTCGTGGGTATAAAGACACACGTGTGTAGCAACCCAAAAGGAGACATGATAGGTCTTGAAATGTCACAGATCAGGGTGTGACACAGCTAGTTCTGTCTGGACAGCTGTCAGCTTCTTCCGTCCACCTGACAAAACAGCCAGGCTTATCAGATCCAGAGTGACGTTGGTGATGGCTGACCGAATGCAACCCATCAGGCAGGCTCTCTGGTGGAGCTGTTGGATCTGAACTTGGTCTGGGATTGAGGATTGGAAGGGTCTGCTTATGGGCAACTTCTAACCCCCTGCCTCCCCCTCCCCCAGGCCCCCTCCCTTCTCGTCCACAGCCAACATCCCACAAAGCACTGGGATCCACAGACAGACCACACCGGAAATTCCCGTTTCTGACATTCTTCCCATCTCCCTTTCTCCCTCTGTCCCTCTGTCCCTCTGTCCCTCTGTCCCTCTGTCTCCCTCTCTCCCTCTTGGCCCAGCCTTCATTCTCGTTCCCCAACTATCTTGCTCCATCTCTCCGTTTTGCAAGGCAGAGGGCTATTTTTAGTGGATGGACCAATACCAAGGACTCGGGAGGGAATGTGGATGTCTGCTTCCCCTCCCTCACTCCCATCCCTCCTTCCCTTTCTTCCTTTCAGACATGTGACAGAACTCAGTGGCATTATGCATCTGTGTTTCCCTGACAGGCAGGAAACCAGCCTACCACATACAAAACATTTTTTTTAGCTTGTGCTTGCGTAAAAGAGAAAGAAAGTGAGAAAGAGAAGAAAAGAAAAAAACGAAATCTCCAGTAAGTGTTTAGCAGATTAGCTTCTGTATTATAACAAGCTACACCCCCCAGCAGGTCTGACTAACTGGCTACAAGGCTTAAACTAAGCTCCTGCAAAGCCCCCCCCCCCCGCTCCTCATTGCCTCCTCGACTTCCCTCTTGCCTCACACTTCCTCCCCTTTTCCTTTACCCCCCCCCCCCCCATTTCTCCATAGCATCTTTCTCCCCTAAAGAATTGACGAGTCTTTGTGAAACAATACAGAATGGCACATGGGCCTGGTCTGAACAGGTAGGGTTTCATATCTCTTCCCCCCCTCTCTTTGTCTCCTGCCTCCTCTCTAGATAGGTCTGTCAAGGACATGAGCACAGGAAACCAACTTTAGGACAGGAGAGGGCGAAGACTCTCTCTCTCTCTCTCTCTGAGGCAGGTGACAGACAGGTCCTGAGCAGCTGTTGGCCGATCTGAGGACACGCCCACATACCACAGGGCATTCCGGAACCCCTGCCAGTCCCTGTTACCATGACAACCACCGGACTGTGGCTTAGCCCTGCTCGGTCGGACTCGGACAATTAGTTGCAATGAATGAATGAATGAATGAATGAACAAATAGATAAATAGAGGGAGCGAGGGTTGAACGAAGAGAGCATTTGAGGAATAGGGGAAAACAAGAGGGATATGGATGGAGAAAGGGAACAAGAACCTGAGCAGAGACCTTGAGGAGGGCTTTTAACTGGAGGTCAGGCCAGAGCTCATCTATCTTTCTGACTCAGGACAAAACACTACCACAAAACACACACACACACACACACACACAAATGACGTCACCCAGGAATCTCAGATCACGCTCTCCTTCAGGACTGAGCGCTAAAACCAAGAAACGCGATGAAGGCACAGTCTTGTGTGTGTGTGTGTTCGTGAGATTGTATGTGTGCCTGCCTGCCTACGCACATGTGTGAACAATGCCGTTAGTCTGAATCACACGCACACTCTCACATGCACACACACACTGAACAATTATGTGATGGTGTGTGCACGTAAGGGCCAGTTCACTATTCCTTACCAGCATAGAGGTGTGTGATGCATCAGTCAGTCACACTCACACTACACACAGCAGACTAACAGCTTCTGGCACACACAGACACACTTAAGCGTTTCTGTGGCAGGAGGAGGAAAAGAGAAGGATGGGGGGGGGAGAAGGAGGGAGAGAGGACAGAAGAGCTACTGTATTTGTGGGGCTCCCTCCCAAACAACCCCTGTTTCACTGTTATTAAAACCCACTGAGAGAAAGAGACAGAGAGAGAGAGAGAGAGTTTCTCACACTCCTCCCAGAATTCCACAGCCACCGAATCCAGCTCTGTTATTGGCCAGCGAGTTGCTATGTGACACTGGTTGCCACAGAAACATCTTAATGGAATTCGGTGAAACTACAACTGCAAGCAAGACGGAGAGAAAACCTTGCCTGGAAAGAGAGAACGAGGGTAGAGGAGAGAGACAGAGAAAAGTGAACGAGGGCGAAAAAGGGAGAGGGAACTAGGGACGGTGTATACAAGCGCATGCAAGTACATCAGCCGGACCATAGTATTGCAAAACAAGGCCGTCCAGCAATCACAGTGTGTGATTCCAGTCTCTTCACTTTTTCCTCTGCTTCCCCCGCGTGTCCTCCCCCCGTCATAACTCGATGAACAACTGAAGCAAAATAAGACAGGCATGGATGGAAGGCAACAGTGCACCTGGGAGATAACGCGCGCGTGTGTGTGTGTATCGGTGCATACGTTTTATGGCCTGATCATTAGCAACACATACCACCTGGAGTACCTGGTGATTTGATCGTTTCCATAACAACCCCATTCAACTGAGCCCTAAGGAAAGTTCGCCTCTGAGAGATCTACTACATGTGCACACATGAACACACACACTTGATGTTGCGATCTTCACTGGTCTCCACTTCCTCTGTACCCCAAACACGGACAATTCAGGCCAACAAATACACACACACACACACACAAATACTGTAGAACAAACCAAATCCCAAAGTCCTTGCTGTCATGATGAAGTTGATTTGTGGCCAGCCAGTCATATGTAGATCTAAACTGACACCATACACTGCAATCACCCTCAATGATATCCAGTATGACTCAGCATTAACAGTCTAGCACTAGAGTAGCACTGTTCCTGTGTGTGTGTGTGTGTGTGTGTGTGTGTGTGTGTGTGTGTGTGTGTGTGTGTGTATGTGCAAGCAGGTTGAGGCCAAAGACAAAACTATCACTTCCATAGGGCATGGCCATGTGAGCAGAAGAGGACCTGAGTGAAAGCATGCTCTCTCTCAACCCACGCACAGCAACTCTCAGAGAGCGAGAGAGCTAAAAAAGGGAAAAGTTTGCTTTTTCTCTGTAGCCCCACACACACGCACCCACACCCACACTCAGATACCGGATACTCCCAGGAAAGGGGATCTGTATATAACTGCACCAATGAACACACACGTCCATAGAAACACACACACACACAATCCTGGAACTTCTCCAGAGAGAGAGTGAAAGAGGAGAAAGAGAGGGAGAGTGATGACGAGGGTGCAAAAAGAGGGGGGACTGAGGAAGACAAACGGAAGGAGAGAAACAGAGTCGACACTGTCACATGTACAATTCAGTTTGAAAATGAGGTGACAGAGGTCACCGCGAGAACGAAGGAGAAGAAATGTGGAGGAGCGGAAGAGGAGAACCCAGCTGTACTTGGGAAAGTGACCAAAGAAACCAAAGTCTGCCGTACCACTAGTGCCCACCGGGGGCACTCTTAACACCCCTAGGCTAGATCTCACACTGGTCTTCTTTCCATCGATTCTGTCGACCCTTCTGACTGTCAGGTCCACTGACAACTCTGGACGAGGAAATATCCAGATATGAATATGAAGCTGAGGTGAAGAGCTGTGGGAACTTCGTCAGGCTATCTTAAAAGCAAGGGAAATAATAATGCACTGGGAGGGGAGAGAGAGCTCTAAGAAATGTTCCTCTGCCCCTCGACTGAGAAATCGATATGCGAGGGGGAAGATGGTGGTGAAAAGACAACGATTGATGAGGTGGTTGAATGAATAACGGAGGATTTGGGGCAAAGAGAGAGAGAGGGGGATAGAGAGAGAACTGAAGTGAATTAAAGAGACCCCCCTGTTTGAGTCTCCCTCTCGCACCCTTTTCCTGACTCACTCTCTCCTTATATGGCTGTGTTGTGTGTATACGTGTATGTGTGTGTGTGCGTGCGATGCGGGCTTCATTTCAGCTCTCCTCGGAGAGATTAGATCGGCCAGTACTGCAGCTTCACAACCCCTCCGACACAACTACTACCACCCTGCCTACTCCCCCCCCCCCCCCCCCAATTCCTCCAGCTCCCACCCTCTTCCCCCCCTCTGTAACTTGACTTTAAACCTCTCTCCCCCTCAACCTGGAGAACGCTCTCTGGAACGTTCTTAACTAAGGGAAAGGAAGAAGAGTGTGAGTGCCCCATCATAGACGACCAGACTAACCTGGGAAAAACATTGGACATGGAGGGAAAAAAATACAAAATACAAAATCCTCTTCTTGCTCAGTTTGTCTGTCCTCCCTTCTTCCCTTCCTCCCCTCTGCTCTCTTTCCCAGAATGCTCTGGCTGAGACCCAACGCATCAGGAATGAAACACTGGAATCAAGGTGATACACACACACACACACACACATACACAGAAACTTGCATGATGAGCATAATATAAGCACATACATATCTAGTTAGACAGGTAGATGGGGAAACAGTAAAACACATTCACACATTAACGACAGTGGAGAAGTTTATATACATTATGAAGTGTTTTGGGAATCGTGTGCACATGTGCTGGATGTGTGTTTTGTCCACACGCATGTCTGAGACATGGTCTGTGCATACCATGCAAGGGAAAAAGGAGAGCAACTGGAGAGAGGAGGACAAGAGAACAGCAGGAGTGGAGGAGAAAATATATTATATGGCAAAGACACAACCATTTTTATTAAATCGTTGAAACTATGTGGGTACTTTCTCGTACAGCTTTGCTTATTTCCCTGGGTCTGAGACTGCCCTTGAATGGATGAAATATTTCCTAACTAAACACAGTTCACAAACTCACAGAAAAAGAAAACAGAAACAGAGAGGGAAGCGGATCGAAAGGAAAACAACAAGGCAGAACGGCCCTGTCACAGTCAGAGGTACTGCCAACAGGTCAGAAAACCAAGTCCATCTCTCGCGCTCTCTTTCCCTTTCTCCTTCCTCTTCTCAGTCTCTCTCTCTCTCCTTCCTTCCTCTCTCTATCTCTTTTCTTCTCTTCCCACCTCCTATCTTCCCCTCTCATCCGTCATTCCTGTATGTATTACCCCTCCCTTTGGCCGGAAAGAAAGAAGAAGAGAAAAAGAGGCAGAGAAAGAGGAGAGTAAAAAAAGGAGGAGGGATGGAGGGAGCATTAAAAGGAGGCAGAGAGAGAGAGCTTTGTTTTTCCTGAAAGCACCACATTCCCAGGCCTGTACCATTTCTTTTTCTATTAATAGCATAAACACACACACCCGAAGGAGGGTGACTCCCTCACAAAACGTCCAGTCGCTATGGTGACAAAGGAGGAAATATGGAAAGAGGACAACCCTTATCTCCATATCTATACCCTCCTCTGTCCTGGTCCATACACAGCTACAATATCACACACACACACACACTGCCTATCTCCACCCTCATCTCAACACACATCCCCTATCCTCACCCTGGGAAGACGGCAGAGACAGGGGGAGAGAGAGAGAAAAAGGGAGAGAGACAGAGAGGGGGAGAGACCCGAGAGAGAGAGACCCGAGAGAGAGAGAGAGAGAGAGGAGAGAGAGAGAGAGAGAGAGAGAAAAAGAGAGAGAGAGAGTACCTGAGTTAACAGTGACTTTAGGGCAGTAGTCTCGCCCATGATCTCCAATCAGACTGGAGATAGGTTGTGGGTAAAGCTTTGCCGAAAGCTACACAGTACACACACACCACCCCCCACTAGGGTTTACTTTTTAACTCTGTGTCTCATTGAGATCACAGTCCAACACACACACACACACACACACACACACTTTCCAAGACACTCCCCAATGTTGGCAGCCTGACAGCTAGGGTGTCTCAGAGGTCCTTCTCACAGGAGCCAGCTGAGTGTCTGCTCTCACCCGTCACACACAGGTGAGAAAGAGTTCAGAGGTCACAGAATTTTCTCCCCGACCTCCAGGTTAGTAAAAATCACATCTGTTATTGGTCGCAAGGGTCAAGGTTCAAAGGTCACAGACTGGGGCGGCTCCTGAGAGGAGCGAAGATCTGATCAGATTCCCAGGAGACAATTCAGACTTAAGCTTTAGCATCAGAAGCTCCCCATGTCTCAAAAACTGGCGAAGCAACAATACTTTTGAAGCGCTTCTATGTCACAGACATCCACTTTCCAAGTAAACCTCTTTCACAACACGTACTTTTAGAGTACTGCCACTGATGTATGTGTGTCCAGGTTGGACAGTGCATGATTTAAAGAAGTTCCGTTGGCCCAGCTATTCCTCTGGGGGGGGGGGCTATATTTAGGTCTACTCGGCCTTACCACACACACACACACACACTCTCAGAGTCTTTTATGGCTACTCAGACTGTCAATGAGATCCAGATGTGAGCCCAGTGGGGGAGAGGGAAGATAAAAATACACCAGAGAGAGAGAGAGAGAGAGAGAGAGAGAGAGAGAGAGAGAGAGAGAGAGAGAGAGAGAGAGAGAGAGAGAGAGAGAGAGAGGAGAAGAGGGGAGATAGAGGTAGGTAGCCGAAAGCGTTGAGGAGCGACGGCAATCTGACGGGTGATGTAAGAAATAGAGAGAGAAGGATGAACAGAGAACAGTGGTGAAAGAGGAAAGTCGGTAAAAAATAAAAAATAAAAGTGGGAGTGAGGACAATAGAGAGAGAGAGAGAGAGAGAGAGAGAGAGAGAGAGAGAGAGAGAGAGAGAGAGAGAGAATGGGAGGAGGAAGAGGTAAAGAAGAAGAGAGGGATTGGTTTGGGTTTTTGTTTTCTTGTTCTGGTGTTCCAAACCCAACTGTGCTACTGACCCATGAATGCAACCTCCATGATGTCATTGCACTTGGTCCACAACACGACCATTAAAATGGTGATTCCTGAAACTGTAAACTCACTAGGAGGTAGGGGGGGGTCACTGACGGTTGCCACTGGCAACCCAGTGGGATAACACCCGACCATACCTGACCATACTCCAAGGCAGCTTTGAACACCAATGAACCGTTTGTAACCACTAACGCAGTTGACCGCAATACTCAGTATTCCCTTTGACAGAGACATCTGAGGACATTTGAAAAGGGCACTGCGCGACACTCATACTCCTCCCCCAACCCACTTCCTGCCTTGCCCTTTCACTGGAGCCCTCAAAGAGCTAATTATGGTTCCTACCCTAAACATCAGAGAGAACAGGCCCTTCACAGACCTGCCACTCAGCTTCCACCTATCGTTCACTTTCAGATCCGTGAAAACAAGACAGAGGAGCACCAGCTGGAACCCAACCATGACTCGTCGAGATACAAACCAGGACCCAAACACGTCACACACACACAAACGGTTCTGTCAAGGCACCGACTCAACCTGAACAAATTCCAATCCTCACCTTTAAGGCTAAATAGACACTAAGCACAAATGGACTCCCCATTGTGTTAAGAACAAACCCCCAAACCTCCCCTTTAAGAGAGTCAGAGTGGGGGAGAAACAGTTTAAGGGAACGAGGAGCCTTCAACATGGTGTGTTGTTACAGCTGAACCGCTCTACTGTTACAGATGGCAGTGGGGGATGATGCAGAGAAGGAAAGAAAGAGAGGGTTTGTAGAGAGAGAGTGGAAGAGAAGAGGAAAAATATGTTTTCATTTGTATCAGGAAATGTAACCAAACATTATCAACAACCACCCCCCCCGAAACTAGAGAGTGGTTTCTACCTTCAAGGTCACTACAATGGCAAACAGGTTGAGATAAAGCTATTCTTGGGGGTTGACTTTTCCTTATCTTTCAGGTTTTGGCTTCTCATGTCAGATAGTAAGCCAGCGTAATGAAACACCACTGGCTCCCAAGAGTTAATGCAACAAAAACACAACCAACAACTGTTTAGTACATCACCCAAAACACATTCCACTTAAAGATCTGCTTTAGTGTCGCAATAAAAGTGGGGTTCCACCATCGAGTTCTGCACTGGGGAAGGTTCCAGTTCTGTTGGACAGAAAGAGCCTTTGGAGGGAGGTACAGCTAAATTCGCCCTGAAATGTAATTTTTCAACCAGACCCAATGGCTGTTATTGTATGGCCTGGAAGGAGCAGTTCAGAGGGTCCTATTGTCACACACAAGCACAGACCTTGGATCCACAGATAAACGGTGGTTGTCACCATCATTACCATAGAAGAAGTGCTCCGCTAGTAACAAAAGATAAACAACCAGAGGAGAGTGGACCACACACACACACACGCGCACACACACGCGCACACACACACCACAGAGAGCAAGCAGAGGTAAAAGGTTGTTTAAGAAGGTGATCTCGCTGGATCTAGATTTGACTGTTACCTTACCTACCACCTTTATTCGTTATCAAACTAAACACACGCACACCCCCCCCCCACACACACACACACACACACAGTTGGTTAAGCAGTCATCTGTTATGGTTGCAGTATTCACTGTGAGTATGTGTAATCAGTGGACTACAACCCAATCATTAGCCACAAAACCTTTAAGATCCCCACCAATTTAGAGGGAACTAACCTATAAAGCTGAAACATATGGAGAGAGAGAGCGAGAGAGCGAGAAACAGGTAGATAGAGAGAGACCTTGTTTGACGCACTGAACTCTGTCTAACCCAAATGCTGCCCGTCTGGCCAGGACTGTGAGTGTGTGTGTGTCTTCTTAAATAACTCTAAGGACAGAGCCAGGGGGCCAGTGGGCACTGCGGACGCCAACGAATACACTCCTCCCCGTCCCCCCCGTCCCCCCTACTACCACCACATTCTCCCACTTGGCCCCACAGGGATCCTCTCTCTTGATCTGTTTCTCTTCCACACACACTCACTCTCTCCCCCCTCTCTCTCTCTTTCTCTCTCTCTCACACACACACACACACACACACACAAACACACACACACACAGGGTCCCTGAGCCAAAGTGAGGTCAGCATATTTGGAGGCTGAGTAAAGAGTTCAATAATTCAAATTTTCTGAGACTTTCTTAATCAAAGCTGAGAGGCAGAAAGTGGCCAGACAAGCTAACACACACACACACACACACACACACACACAAGCCCATTCGCCCACTCTGCTCCAGTACACAACAATGCAGAGAGGCAGCAAAAATAGGTGCTTTAAAATGATGTAATACACGTGTTGTGGGTGAGGTAATGGTAGGTTGTCAAGGTCTGATGATGTCATGCACGTGATAAAAGTAAGCCACTCTTACACACTACTTCACTTTAGAAACGCACACAAACTGAGACACTATCTAGCAGCCCATAAGTTCAGGTGGAGAACAGACAGCAGAGCGGTCTTTAACTCCAGACAAACAGCCAGGTCGACCGCCCCTGACAGTGTGTGTGGTCCATGTGTGGCTGTAGTCTCGGCCAAACAGGCTGAAAGAACTACAGCGGCATATCCAGAGCTCATCTCTGGAAAAGCAGAGAGCAACAGTATTTATCTCTATCCAGCTCTCTCTCTCTGTCTGTCTATCATCACTTTATCCACCTCTTTCTCTATATTCATCTCACTCTCTTCCCTTTACTCACTATTTATCTCTTTCCCACTCTGACCATCTTCTCCTTTCTCTCTTCTTTTTTTTGCCCCTCTCTATCGCTATCTCTCTCACACACACACACACACACCCTGAAAGGACCTGCCTGTGTTGATGCTTGGGCCGGTGGAGCTGATTCCTCACGTCGGCATGCCTCCTCCTCTTCCTCCTCCTCCTCCTCCCCACCCTTAGCCTTACTGGGATATCCCAGCAGCCACTTTGCTACGGTGCTCCTGGTCTTCCTGCTCCGCCCTCTGCCACGGGCGCTGTGGGCCTGACCACCGGCGAGCGAGCCCAGACGCCTCACCGACCCCATGGAGAGAGAGGGAACGACGGAGGGAAGGAGCGAGAGAAGGGGAAAAAGGAGGGAGGTGCTGCGGTTGGTAGAGCGTCAACGGATGACAAGAAGAGATGGAAGGAGAGAAGGGAAGGAGCTGGTCAAGTCCACCTACTCCAGCTGGTCCAGAGTGTGTGTTTGTGTGTGTGTTTGTCGAGTCCAGCCACGCTGTCAAATATGCACAGCAGCGTGAGACACACTTGTGTCTTTGTGTGAGAGGGACGTCCGTGACGACAGCAGTGGGTTGAATGCTTGTGAGACAATCAATGACAGGCATTATGACAGTGGTACTGTAATGCCTCGGACTTACAGAACATACACAAACAAACTAGAGTGTGTGTGTGTGTGTGTGTGTGTGTGTGTGTGTGTGTGTGTGTGTGTGTGTGTGTGTGAGAGAGAGAGAGTGAGGGTGTGAGGGTGTGGTACTATGGATAAACTTAAACTACACATGTTGACAGTGAAGAAATGACTTCTAAACCTCACCCCCAGACAGCCAAAGGTAACCATTCAAACACAATGAAGAGTGCTGAGGTTAGGATTATAGTAAAACTGATACTCATAGTCATGACAACACACACACACACACACTCTCTCTAGAAAGTGCTGTTTCAGGGAGAGCGCTTTTCTTACATAAGCAAACTGCTCTGTAATTAACCAGGGTGGAACCGCCCAGAGGACATCTGAGAGAGAAAAAGAGAAAGAGAGAGAGAGGGGGACAGTGAGAGACAGACAAAGCATAAATTGGTTCGCGAGAAATAGGGTTGGGACTGTAAAAAAAGAGGAAATTATAGGAAAGTGAGTGAAGAGTGAGAGAAGATGAGAAGAGACTCAAGAAAAGTGACTAAGTTCATGCATGAACTTAGTCTCATCTCAGAATCTCAGTCATGGATTAATAGGTACATGAGTTCTATGGGACAAACAGGCCATTCAACTAGCAAAGATTCAGCAAATGGGATGACAGATGTATTTATCCTTCCATAAGGCTGGTCGCATGGACGAATGGATGGATGGAGGAGGAACAGGAGTATCAGTGCACAGAGCTGGACTTGATCTTGATACTGCCCTCACATATGCTGTGATCAGAGGGATGTCGTTTCTGACTGACGTGTACGCAAACACACACACACAAATACCGGGTCCTTAAAATCCCCCGTCAGGGGAACTAACATTTAAGTAGTAGCCTCCAGCTAGACCAAAAACAGCTAGTCTGAGATAGAGGGAGAAAGAGAGGGAGTGTGTATATGTGTGTGTGTTTAGCAGGACAGGAAGCAGAGACCTAGAGGATGTACTCTCTCCCCTGAGAGCCACTCAGAGCTCAGGACAGGAAACCATGGCAACATTAAAGGGACAGCACTGAGTGTACTACATCAAAACCACATACGGTTCTCATGACAGATGTACTGGTTGGAACCCCATAAAACTTGACCAGACAATGACGTTTCAGTCCATCATCTACACAGACAACAATGTCAGGCGAGTGAGTGCCAGCAGGGTAAAGTGAAAGACTATTTCTATCACAGAAATAAAATATAATGTCATCTTCGCAGGCCAGTCTCTCTCTCTCTCTCTCTCTCTCTCTCTCTCTCTCTCTCTCTCTCTCTCTCTCTCTCTCTCTCTCTCTCTCTCTCTCTCTCTCTCTCTCTCTCAATATTCTTTTCAGAGGGTAAGTGTGATGGAGAGAGAGAGAGAGAGAGAGAGAGAGAGAGAGAGAGAGAGAGAGAGAGAGAGAGAGAGAGAGAAAGAGAGTGGGGGAGGGAGAAAGAAAAAGGGTGGAGAGAGAGAGACAGAGAGAGGGGAGCGTTTGATTCTCATTGGGTGGTCTGATAAAAAAGTAAGTAAGTAATAAATCTGATGCTATAAACAATGACAGGGCGCTTTTAGCCCTAATACACACAGAGCTTAGCAGAACCTCTCAGCACATAGCCATGTTTCTTTCTTTCTAGCTCTCCCTCCATCCCTTTGGCTCTCCTGTCTCCCCTTTAACCCTCTGTTGAAATGAATGGGGCACTCTGTTCCCTCCCCCCCTTGACAGTGTCTCCATTATTGGGTGTGCTCAAGCCTTCGGCGAGAGCACAACCTTTGTTCTCTCACATATATATTATTGGGTGTGCTCAAGCCTTCGGCGAGAGCACAACCTTTGTTCTCTCACATATATATTATTATTATTATTTTTATTTTTATTTCTTTTTGCCCCCCTAAAACTCAGTAAATACTTGGCCTACATAGACAACGTAGGTGTCAAAAGTTTCGTCTTGGTAGCGATTGAGTTGCTTCTATTGGAATTTACGTTCCGTTGCATGGTTTAAGCTTAAATTAAGTTTTTGTGGCGAAAAGTGAAGCTAACGGTGGCTAATTTGCTAGCCACAGTCACTGACGTTACTAACGTCACTGCGTCACTAACGTCACGAAAACACGCGTGACTACCTTTGCCAGAACATTCGTTTAGCATCTGTTAACTTGGGGGATAGCTAGGCTAACTATAGCTTTACTGCAAGGCAGCTGCAGAAACGCCACAAGAAAAGAGGCCAGGGTGATAACTATTTACTCATTTTACTTTGTGATATGACACACAATTGTGATGTGTAATGTACAATATAAGCTGATATTATTAAGGAAGTACATCTACTTTCGGAAACAGTAGTCTACTATTTCACTGAAGTATTAGCATCATGACATTAGCCTGTGTTTCCCGGGCAACACATACTACAGTGGTCTATGATGTAGCGTTATCTGTTTTCAATCGTTAAAATAAACATTCCTCACATATACATTTTCGTTGTAGGATTTATTCTGACATTAGAAAACAATTTGTTGGTGAAATTACCATTACCTGTGGTTTCAAACCAGTGTAGCTCACTGCAACGCTGTAGCTTACGCGAGACACACTACAAAAACATCTAGCTACAGTACACAGCTGTTTAGGAAGTCAAACGGCGACAGAAAATGTTCGGCACTCCCCTTACTTAAATCAAAAGTCTATCTAACTACTAACCTGAACTTCATTGCCACAGCCTAAACGTTGTCAATCTGTTCATGAAAATAATTAATTTCAGCCTAAACCGTACAACGGAACGTTTAATCGAATTCAACCAACGCAATCGCTATCAAGACGAACACAGCAGTAGTCTAGTACTGTACCGTAGTAGTAGAATTTACCGGGGCAGCTTCTCCACACAGGGCTATATCGCATTTTGAGTTGTTACTGACAATGATCGCTACCAGTGAGCTTTTTATGAATGAGCTATTTTCCACTAAATAAATGTCAAGCTTATTTACGTTTTGGGGGGCATATTTTCAGTTAGCAGATGGTACCGTTTGAATTGCGATTCCATCTTCTACTGCCGGGTAACGTCGTAGAATAATCTTCAAAGGGGTTGTTTATTCATGAATGAATGCAATATGAGTAGGCTAAATGCCTGAAAATATCATGAGAAGAGAAAAACTTAAAATGACGTTGAAATCATAGAGATTAGGTCAATTTTTACACCGGTCTGCAATAATGTCACGAAAACACGCGTGACTACCTTTGGCAGAACATTCGTTTGGCATCTGTTAACTTGGGGGATAGCTAGGCTAACTATAGCTTTACTGCAAGGCAGCTGCAGAAACGCCACAAACAAAGAGGCCAGGGTGATAAATATTTACTCATTTTACTTTGTGATATGACACACAATTGTGATGTGTAATGTACAATATAAGCTGATATTATTAAGGAAGTACATCTACTTTCGGAAACAGTAGTCTACTATTTCACTGACATATTAGCATCATGACATTAGCCTGTGTTTCCCGGGCAACACATACTACAGTGGTCTATGATGTAGCGTTATCTGTTTTCAATCGTTAAAATAAACATTCCTCACATATACATTTTCGTTGTAGGATTTATTCTGACATTAGTAAACGATTTGTTGGTGAAATTACCATTACCTGTGGTTTCAAACCAGTGTAGCTCACTGCAACGCTGTAGCCTACTGTACCCGAGACACTAGTGTGAGTAGCTAACAACAACTCCTCAGCTGTTTAAGTCAAACGGCAACAGAACATGTTCGGCACTCCCCTTACTCAAAAGTCTTTCAGTAGGGAAACTATCTGACTACTAACCTGAACTTCATTGCCACAGCCTAAACTTTGTCAATCTGTTCATGAAAATAATTAATTTCAGCCTAAACCGTACAACGGAACGTTTAATCGAATTCAACCAACGCAATCGCTATCAAGACGAACACAGCAGTAGTCTAGTACTGTACTGTAGTAGTAGAATTTACCGGGGCAGCTTCTCCACACAGGGCTATATCGCATTTTGAGTTGTTACTGACAATGATCGCTACCAGTGAGCTTTTTATGAATGAGCTATTTTCCACTAAATAAATGTCAAGCTTATTTACGTTTTTGGGGGCATATTTTCAGTTAGCAGATGGTACTGTTTGAATCGCGATTCTATCTTCAGCCGGTAAAGTCGTAGAATAATCTTCAAAGGGGGTTCTTTATTAATGAATGAATGCAATATGAGTAGGCTAAATGCCTGAAAATATCACGAGAAGGGACAACTTAAAAGGACGTTTAAGTCATAGAGATTAGGTCCATTTGTACACCGGTCTGCCAAATGTATTCGTTTTGATTCAGCCTGTCAGCTGCCTCTTGCAGGGGAAATGAGAAGACATCATATTTCATTCTACACTTCACTCGTATTTTGAGTTGTAAATGAGCAGCAAAAAAAAAGATGCTTTTAAATCTATGTAATCTTTATAAATAATAAGTAGGCCCGATGCATTTTTATATAAAATATACAGACCCCTGTGCAACCGACGCAAGCAAGCACACCCTACAATTTCCCCAGAAATTGTATCCTCTCTAGTTATTATTATTTTTATTTTTATTTCTTTTTGCCCCCCTAAAACTCAGTAAATACTTGGCCTACATAGACAACGTAGGTGTCAAAAGTTTCGTCTTGGTAGCGATTGAGTTGCTTCTATTGGAATTTACGTTCCGTTGCATGGTTTAAGCTTAAATTAAGTTTTTGTGGCGAAAAGTGAAGCTAACGGTGGCTAATTTGCTAGCCACAGTCACTGACGTTACTAACGTCACTGCGTCACTAACGTCACGAAAACACGCGTGACTACCTTTGCCAGAACATTCGTTTAGCATCTGTTAACTTGGGGGATAGCTAGGCTAACTATAGCTTTACTGCAAGGCAGCTGCAGAAACGCCACAAGAAAAGAGGCCAGGGTGATAACTATTTACTCATTTTACTTTGTGATATGACACACAATTGTGATGTGTAATGTACAATATAAGCTGATATTATTAAGGAAGTACATCTACTTTCGGAAACAGTAGTCTACTATTTCACTGAAGTATTAGCATCATGACATTAGCCTGTGTTTCCCGGGCAACACATACTACAGTGGTCTATGATGTAGCGTTATCTGTTTTCAATCGTTAAAATAAACATTCCTCACATATACATTTTCGTTGTAGGATTTATTCTGACATTAGAAAACGATTTGTTGGTGAAATTACCATTACCTGTGGTTTCAAACCAGTGTAGCTCACTGCAACGCTGTAGCTTACGCGAGACACACTACAAAAACATCTAGCTACAGTACACAGCTGTTTAGGAAGTCAAACGGCGACAGAAAATGTTCGGCACTCCCCTTACTTAAATCAAAAGTCTATCTAACTACTAACCTGAACTTCATTGCCACAGCCTAAACGTTGTCAATCTGTTCATGAAAATAATTAATTTCAGCCTAAACCGTACAACGGAACGTTAAATCCAATTCAACCAACGCAATCGCTACCAAGACGAACACAGCAGTAGTCTAGTACTGTACCGTAGTAGTACAATTTACCGGGGCAGCTTCTCAACACAGGGCTATATCGCATTTTGCGTTGTTACTGACAATGATCGCTACCAGTGAGCTTTTTATGAATGAGCAATTTTCCACTAAATAAATGTCAAGCTTATTTACGTTTTGGGGGGCATATTTTCAGTTAGCAGATGGTACCGTTTGAATTGCGATTCCATCTTCTACTGCCGGGTAACGTCGTAGAATAATCGTCAAAGGGGTTGTTTATTCATGAATGAATGCAATATGAGTAGGCTAAATGCCTGAAAATATCATGAGAAGAGAAAAACTTAAAATGACGTTTAAATCATAGAGATTAGGTCAATTTTTACACCGGTCTGCAATAATGTCACGAAAACACGCGTGACTACCTTTGGCAGAACATTCGTTTCGCATCTGTTAACTTGGGGGATAGCTAGGCTAACTATAGCTTTACTGCAAGGCAGCTGCAGAAACGCCACAAACAAAGAGGCCAGGGTGATAAATATTTACTCATTTTACTTTGTGATATGACACACAATTGTGATGTGTAATGTACAATATAAGCTGATATTATTAAGGAAGTACATCTACTTTCGGAAACAGTAGTCTACTATTTCACTGACATATTAGCATCATGACATTAGCCTGTGTTGCCCGGGCAACACATACTACAGTGGTCTATGATGTATCTGTTTTCAATCGTTAAAATAAACATTCCTCACATATACATTTTCGTTGTAGGATTTATTCTGACATTAGTAAACGATTTGTTGGTGAAATTACCATTACCTGTGGTTTCAAACCAGTGTAGCTCACTGCAACGCTGTAGCCTACTGTACCCGAGACACTAGTGTGAGTAGCTAACAACAACTCCTCAGCTGTTTAAGTCAAACGGCAACAGAACATGTTCGGCACTCCCCTTACTCAAAAGTCTTTCAGTAGGGAAACTATCTGACTACTAACCTGAACTTCATTGCCACAGCCTAAACTTTGTCAATCTGTTCATGAAAATAATTAATTTCAGCCTAAACCGTACAACGGAACGTTAAATCGAATTCAACCAACGCAATCGCTATCAAGACGAACACAGCAGTAGTCTAGTACTGTACTGTAGTAGTAGAATTTACCGGGGCAGCTTCTCCACACAGGGCTATATCGCATTTTGAGTTGTTACTGACAATGATCGCTACCAGTGAGCTTTTTATGAATGAGCTATTTTCCACTAAATAAATGTCAAGCTTATTTACGTTTTTGGGGGCATATTTTCAGTTAGCAGATGGTACTGTTTGAATCGCGATTCTATCTTCTGCCGGTAAAGTCGTAGAATAATCTTCAAAGGGGGTTCTTTATTAATGAATGAATGCAATATGAGTAGGCTAAATGCCTGAAAATATCACGAGAAGGGACAACTTAAAAGGACGTTTAAGTCATAGAGATTAGGTCCATTTGTACACCGGTCTGCCAAATGTATTCGTTTTGATTCAGCCTGTCAGCTGCCTCTTGCAGGGGAAATGAGAAGACATCATATTTCATTCTACACTTCACTCGTATTTTGAGTTGTAAATGAGCAGCAAAAAAAAGATGCTTTTAAATCTATGTAATCTTCATAAATAATAAGTAGGCCCGATGCATTTTTATATAAAATATACAGACCCCTGTGCAACCGACGCAAGCAAGCACACCCTACAATTTCCCCAGAAATTGTATCCTCTCTAGTTTCCAATTGGCGGTGGACAGGGGGCGGGGCAGAGTGACCTATAAGTCTCGGTTGTGTCAAACTGTTAAAAGCACAGTAGTTTGGGTGCACCTTTTACAAATCAGAGGGGCAAGATGGAGAAAAAGAAAAAGAAAAAGACAGACAGACAGACAGACAGACAGACAGAGAGACAGAGAGACAGAGAGACAGAGAGACAGAGAGACAGAGAGACAGAGAGACAGAGAGACAGAGAGACAGAGAGACAGAGAGACAGAGAGACAGAGACAGAGAGAGAGAGAGAGAGAGAGAGAGAGAGAGAGAGAGAGAGAGAGAGAGAGATTGAAGTTGAACAGGATGCAAAAAAGAAACCTTTCCTCTTAGCTGTAAGTTATATGCCTGTGTGACAAAGACCAGTCCTCACACATCCACCCTCTCACTGTACGATAATTAAGGAAGACACATTTAGACACACACTCAAACACATCGGCAGTGTCTTTTTGGAGGCGTTCAAGGCTGTTACGCAACAAGCAGAAGGAAGATAGGCCACATTCCTGCTGCCTGGTAAAGTGAAAACAACCCAGACAGTAGGGGCTCTCACTCACACACGCACACTTTCTACCTCCCTCATTTCTCTCACTCTTTACACTATTAAGATTCCTTTATTTGAATCCCCAACTTCATTGGACGTTGCGGCCCTTTCTCTTTCATGTCCCATCTTCCCCCACCCTCTTCTATCTGTCCCTCCGCTCCTTCTCTGCCTTTTTTCATTCTCTCCATTCCACCTGATATCTGGCTCAATCTCGTTCCACGAGCCTGAAGGAATGACCTCATCTCCCTGCAATGTTCCCGAGAGCGAGAGGGAGGGAGGGAGAGAGAATAAAAAGAGCGAAAGTAGAAATCTGGGAGAAGAAATAAAAGGGAAGAAAGGGTTTCTGACAATATACATGGAGAAGATAAAAAAAGAGAGAAACTTTGTCCGAAACTTTGTCCATAACGTAGAAAGAAAATGCAAACCCTGTATTGTTCTTTTCTCTCCCTCCTCACACTGGTTGTCACTGCAGTCTAATCCCCCCCCCCCCCCCCACGAGAACCTCCGTGCTGCCCTGCGATCTTAACACAGAGTTGGCACAACCCTGAGATCTCTGGAACAGTGCTCTGGTATCTCCTAGACACCCCCCCCCCCCCCCCCCCCCCATCCACACACACACACAGAAACGCATACCAACAGCCCTGGATATCATCAAACACATCAGTAACCACAACAACTTCCTGTTCCTGAAACCCATTTCCTGTCTGGGAAGGATCACTCCCTGCTCGCCTGTCAGAATGGCAACATAGACTGAGGATGGGGGTTTGGCTTCACTAACAGTTATAAAACATCCTTAATGTTTATGCTCTGATAGCTGGATGGCATTAGCAATTAATAATGTTTATGAATATCAATTGTTGGTCTGTGAGTCTCCACTTAATAGTCCGGTGCTTGACTTGACCAGAAGGAGGGCTGAGAGGTGGGTGAACATGTGCCTGTACGTGTTCATGTGGTCTGGAATTAAGACGTGCGTGGGATGTGTTTCAATAATGGGAATCCCTGGAGTACATTGAATGATTGTTCTTAACGCGTACGGAAATGGGTGCCTCCAGATGTCTGAACTGTACTGTAACACGCACACACATGCAGGGTTAATCCTGCTCTGTCAGCACCCCACTATTACTGCAGAGTTGGGGCCCACACCCACGTGTGGTGGTTATTGTTCTGCCATCACACACACGCGCGCGCACACACACACACACACACGATGCCCTAATACACATGCAACACATTCCTCTTCATTTAGAACTATGTAGACTCCAGATTACAATGAAGCAAGCAGAGACACACAGTCAAACACATCCACAGGTTGTTCCTGTTATATCAAAATACGTTTTTTTCAAAGTGTAAATGTCACAGATGCCAGTTGGCCAGCCTATGTTGTCTGCTCTTTCTGTAGTAAATGTTATAGTTGGGTTTGATTATGATTTGATATGTTTTTGTTTGCTGTGGTTATTTCCGTTGTGATTTAATATTGTTTGCTGTGATTATGGCATGGTATCATGTGTGTGCTGTTTGTATTCTGATGTGTGTGCGATGTAGTGTTTGGAGACAACAAGGATGGGGGGAGTGAACTCCCCAGCTGACAGTGACGCAGCCCATCACTCCTAATGACTTCTCCTAACTGATTGGTTGGCCACTAGCAGGGGCTCCTTTAAAAAAAGAGGGGGACTAAATGGAGGAGGTGAGTTTCATTCGAAAAGAACGGGGTTACGATCGGACGAAGGCTTCCCGCAACTCGAGGCCCAGGAGGAAGCGACCAGCTGGATTCCGCTGCCCGCAACTTGACCTCTGGGTCACAACCGCGGCTTGGTTGTCCGACAAACCCACTGCATCCAGAATCTAGGATACAGCTACGGCTCAATTGCTGACGCCTAAAGGGGGCTCGCTCTACGCGTCGCAAGAGGTGGGCTACGGCGGAACGAAGCGGTATTATACGGAACCGGCGCCTAATAGAGTTGGCATAGCCTACGCAAAAGGACCACAACGAGAGACACCCCTCCGAGGTTTTTATAGGACAGAAAGACTACGTTTTTACTGTTGTACATTTTATCAGGTTGTATTTATTAAAGCCTATTTTTCTGTATCCCCTGTCTCTTGACTGGTGTGACTGTAGCCCAAGGATCAGAACCTGCATTTAACCGTGTCACCAGCGTGACATGAACACTAACTGGCTATTTACACTGTAGCCTGGAATCAGGTTACCCAACAACAACCAAACACAAAAGTCTCCAACTGGCCCTCCTGTGTATTGAGGTCATTGTTCCACCTATCACTGCTCAACCAACACAAACCCATGACTATCTGAGAGGTCTGAGAACCACGTCAGTCACAGTGAAATGGCCCTGCCATGAGAGTGTACTCTGCAGTGGCACAGGAAGTAAGGCAGTACATGGCGGTGTCCAGGAGAGATGGCCAGGCGCAGGTCCAGCAGCTAATGCTCTGTGTTCAACGTTTGTTTTATGTTGCTTTCAACTCTGTCTGAGGTTTGTTTAACATTTGTACAGCTTTGTTTGATGTTTGCTTTAATGTCCCTGCTAACTAATGCATGCTAGAAAGTTAAGCCTTTCAGTTGGGCGTGTGTGCTTGCTTTGACTAAACAAGGTCATCTAAAGAGTAAGGCTAGAGAGTGATGGAAGTTGAAAGACACATTGTAAAATATACAAGGTGCCAATAGTGAACTCTCAGTCATATCTTAATCTTCATCAAACACGCACACAACATCTGTTCTAAAATATGATTTGGCTTTTCCTAACATGATTTATAGAAGCATCCCTCCTTTGCCAGACAATTAAACAAGGTAGACCATTAAAAGCATGTCAGAACAACACTTCCTCTGATTCGAGAAACCACAAGTCAAGTTTCACCACTGCCTGTGAAAACCTGACAAAATCATTTATTCACTGTATACACTTTCCAACTGAAAGCTCTCTCACCAAAAGACACACACACTCACACACATAAAATCAGCAAGACAGACTAAAATGGTCACAACCTATAACAACTGTCAATTAAACAAATGAACTACACACAAACACACTTTATGCTCACAACTCATATGAACATGGTTATTGCAGGTCTCACTCACCACTCGAGGTTTGGTTCTCTGAGGTGCTGGGGTTTGGGACTCTTCACTGCTCTTCCTCTGGAGTTTGGGTTCCTTGGTCTCAGTCGGTGTAGTAGGAACCAAGGCCGACCCATCTGGTACCACTGCGGACCCATAGCTAGACCCAGACCCAGCACCAGATCCAGACACATGCCCAAGTCCAGTTCCTGGCACAGGCTCAATTCCAGCACCAGTTCCTGGCCCAATCCCAGCACTAACGCCATCCCTAGCACCAGGCCCAGCATTTTCCATCTCCCCCTCAGGCGCATTCAGAGTCAGAATGTATTGCTTGGTAACATCTTCCAGGGAAGGAGCCACCTTGCCTCCTGGCTTACCAAGTCCTGAGGGCTCTGGTGGGGGTAGAGGGGACGACGGGCCCCCTTGAGGTGTTCGCGGTCGCGGTGGCGGAGAGATGGGGATAAAGGTTGCTGGTTCACTGGCGTGTCGAACATGTTTGGATCGGGTTTTATGTTTAGGGGGTTGGAGAGGAGGGAGAGGAGGGATGCTGGCTGGGTCCAGATCCTGGTCCCTTTCTTGAGCTTCATTATCTGGACATGGTTCTGGCGGGTTCTGGACCTCTGAGGAGGTATGGGTAACCCGTGCCGGGCGTTTTTTGGAAGACCGCCGACCCATTCTGGGAGACAGGACTTCAGCTAGCTTGGGGTCAAACTTATATTGCTCTCCCTCCCCGCCTCCACCAACTTCATTACCATGGCAACTGGAGGGTAGCACACATTCTGATAGGGAACGAGGTTTCCTGCTTTCATTCTGATTTCCATAGTAATAATGATGGGATGGATGTCGCCGTTCTTCCCCCAACTCCCACAGCTCATCTCTCTGCTCGCTCAGGATTGGCTCACTACTGGAGGGTGGGATCTGGCCAAGCTGATCCAGCTCGCTGATTGGCTCATTGGGATGATGCTGTCCTTTAAACTCATGGTCAGTATAGGAGAGTAATGGGGCATCGCTGCGACGACTTGGGTCACTGAAGGACTTCTTCTTCGGTGCTTTCCCATTATTGTGCTCGTCTGTCATCAGTCGATCCATTGCTCCAGGTTCAGAGACTATACTCCTGATCACCCCACTGTAGTCACGAACACCACTGTCTTCACGGAGACAGTCATCTCGGAGACCGCCATCGCTGCACACTGACAGGTCGCTGGCGGCACTGGCTGTACACTCCGACAAGTTGGCGGCTGAGGAGGATTCTGGGATGTTTCCTCCTCCTCCGACTCCTCCTTTGGAGGAGAGCGAGAGAGAGCCAAGGAGGTTACTGTCCACGGAGGAGAAAGTGTTATTTCCTTCCTCCGACACAGAGCATCGCCGGTGAGGCATGGGGTCACTGAGGGAACGGTAAACGGTAGAATCGCTGTTAGCACTTGCTGACTCCCCGATGCTGCCATTACTGGAGTCAGAGCAAGTGTTGCCGGCTGACGAGAACTTTCGGCGACGGCGGATGGCACTGGGGGTGGGAGGAGTGTCCTGTGCTGTGGGCCCCTGGAATACATTGTTCCCTTCACTAGTGCTGTTGCAGCTAGTGATGGAGTTGGTGCACTCTGTTGCAATGGTGTCACTCTCTACTCGAAGGGTAGGAAGAGGAGGAAGTGCGTTCTTGAAGCTAGAACATGACGGATCGTCCTGTTTTTCTCTTCCACCCTCATTTGCAGTCAAAATATCCCCTTCTTGAAGAGCTGACTGCTTCCAGACTGTAAGGGGCTGACCTAGGACGTCTCTGGTTATTATGGACCCCAAATTAGCTCCAGATGCCCCCACAAATGACCGTTCGGCGTCACTTGGTCCCATTTCAGGTTCTGTGACGATACCCTCGTCTGTCAAACTGGATTCATGACCTGACAACTCATCCACAGACCTGTCATAGAACACGTTTTCCTCTGAGTCACCTTTCAGTAGGGCCCTCTCGACCTCCTTCATCTCTCCACCCCTTTTTCTTTCCATCTCTACGGAGAGGGGGGCAACGTCAGAATAAATATCACCCTCTCGGTCTCCCCTCTCTTCCTTTTTCACACATCCTCCCTCTTTCTTCCCCTCTTCTTTCCTTCTAAAACACTTATCTGCTTTGATCTCTCTCCCTAGCACATTGTCGTCTTCATCGTCGTCGTCTTCGCGAGCACTCATCTGACAGATGTCTCTAATGACCTGCCTGGCCTCCTGAACATACCTGTCCTGCAAGGGTGTGGGCATCACTTCCTCATACCCATAACCCCTTGCTCGTCCTACTCTGCAGTCTCCCCCATCACTCTCCACCTCTCTGTCAGACACAGAAACCCTCCCTCCACCGCTTTCCCCGTCCAGCTGCTGTTCTGACGAGCTCCTCTGGGCTGTTATGCTGGACGAATGTCGCCGATCCAAGGGCTTGTTGGAGTAGGTGAAGGATTTGGCCCGACGAAGTGTTGCGGTGAGGTCCTTCAGAGACGGCCGAAGTCCAGACGGAAGGGTTGCATGACCTCTTGACCCCATCCTGTATACCGAGGTTGACCCCTCAATCCCCCCTGTTCCCGCCCCTGACCGATCTGGCTTACGCACCCTGAGTTCTGATAGGTCGGTCTTCAGGAAGCTGAGTAGTGTCATGGTCTCTGAGGCAATATCTGGATTGGACATGGACATCCTGTTCCTGTCTTTTATTCCATCACCCCCTAACGACCGCCGCAAAACTCTAGTCTCCGCCTTAGCAACATCCCCTGTCACATCTCCATCCATCCAGTGGGAGGGGCTTACAGGAGGTACGATTTGGGGGCGTACCCTGAGGGGAGCACGGGAGAAGTTATCCCCATGTCCGAAGCTGGGTGACCGATACATTGTGAAGTTACCGTGGTAGGTCTTACTCAGCATGGAGGAGGAGGCAGCAGTAGGGCTAGCTGAGGCTCTGCTAGCATTAGCTGCTCTGCTAGCATAGCTAGCCTGGTCCTCCTCCTTCAGAGTCTCAGTGCTTGAGTACCGGCTGCTGCAATGCGAACCACCAGGGCTGGCAGTAAATGAGGAAATGTTCACCTTGGCCACCCGTGACACCCCAGGTAGGCTTGCTACTGGTGATGATGTCACAGTGCCCTCTGTGCTAACGTAGTGGCGCCTGTTACCCTCGAGCCCCGCCCCCATCTTGTTGTACTCTGACTGGGCACCTGCTGGACGGGCTCTAGACCATTCGGGTTCTCTTCCCTGGTTACGGACGGTTCCAACAAATTCTCCTGCGGCGGTGATGTTCTGCTGATGGTGTCTCTCCAGATTCTCCATCATCACATGTGTTTGCTCGTCGCTGTCGCTATCATACAGTTCTCCATCATCTCGACTGCTCGCTGAGGTGGCCCCACTTGTCTTCTTCTTCTTCCTCAAAGAGCGCCGCCTCACCGCGTCTCGCCCAGGGGGTCCTAGAGTGGCTGGGCTGTCCTCCTCGCTGCCTGAAGACCTGCCCAGAGTCTTGCTCCCCCACCAGCCATTCTTACCACGAGAGAAGTAACCTCCGCCTCTTTCTGCTCCTCTAAACAAATGAGAGACACTCCTACCTCCTACTCTTCCCCCTCGGGGGTTCTGCTCCTCCTCCTCGTCGTCTCCTGAGCTGAACTTCCAGCGAGGGCTGGTGGCTGGCCTGGCGGAGGCCCTTTGAGAGCTGGTCTCTACTGTATCTGGAGAAGAAGGGGCAAGTGCTCTGGAAGAGCTATGTGAGGAATGTAAACTCTCCCTGGGCAGCCAGGCCCCCTGTCTCTCCCTCTGTCTCTCCCTTTGCTGCTGCTGCTGGGGAGAAGAGGAGGGAGGTGAGGGGTGGGCAGCGCGGGAGGAGAGGACTTGGCACACTGAGCTGCTACTTGTAGGTATGATGGGGGCACTGGTGGAGGGGGCAGGAGGTTTGAGGTTAGGATCAGAGGTCAAACTGGGCGTCCAGGTATCTCTCCCACTATCTCCCCCACTGTTTGGACTTTGGGCTCTTGCTATTTGTGACACCTGGGTCACGCTAAGAACGACTTTCTCAATGCTATTATCAGCTTCGAATTGTGCCTCAAACAAGCACAGCTGGTCAGGTTTTAAAGAAGAGTCAGTTCCCTGGTTCCTCCCATCTTCCCTCTCCTTGCCCTCTCTTTCCTCTCGATTGTCTCTGCGCTGTCTACTAATTGCACCGTGCCTGCCCCTCTCGGAGAAGGGAAGGCTCGTTTCTGTCGCAGAACTGTAGGGAGACTGTTTGTCACTCCTATCTGAAAGAGAGGCGCTTTCTTTGGAACTGGCGGATTGATTGTGCGCACCGACAGTTTTGAGGTCTACAGCGTCAGAAGTTGACCAGTGATGTTTTCTCAGCCTCTCCCCGAAAATTTCTCGAATCTTTGTAACACTGGGCCAGTTAGTTAGGTCAACATGAACTGGGAGATCTCCATGATGCGCCGTGTAATAACTCCTGTGTGATTTACAAGCTGGAGCCCCACTGGCAAAAACGTCTTCCGCAGCAGCCAAAGTCTTATTAGAGTTATCAGAAAGAGAGACGCCGATTTGAGAATAATCTCTCTTACCAGATCCGCCGCCGTCTGTAGATTCCCGAGGACAAATCCATCTTTGGCCCTTCTCCGAATCCGATCCGGACACAGAGTCAGTCCCAGAATAAAACTTTTGCTCCTGGACTTTGTCAGTTTGAGACTCTGATAAATCTGCGTCTATGGCTGGTAAATGTCCACTGTGCTCATGAAATGATTTGCGAGCAGGAGAGACGTCTATCCTGCTACTTCTGACCCGCGGCAAGGTTGTGCTTCTCTTGTTCACTTCAGTACCAGTTCTCGGGGCTCCGTGTGTCCTCCGAGCCGAGTTAGTGCTGCTGAATTTCTCTGAGAGCTGGCGAATGGAGGGAGAAATCGTGGAGAGAGGAGTGGAGCCTTTCTTTAGATCTGCGGTCGGGAGGCTGGCTGCAGAGATTTTGGAAACTTTTCTTGACACACTAACATTACGCGTCGCCGAGGGCTGCACATTCTCGGCTGCAGACTCTACCGTAGATGGAGGGGGAAGGGCGACGCGAGCCTCCAAATCCTTTGATTTGTTTTGTTGACCTTCCAGACTTTTGTTGGCGCTCCAACATTCTAACTTCTTAAAAGAGACGCTTCGATACACATTCTTCCTCTCCTTTTCTCTTTCTGCCATTGTTCATGTCCTTCTGGTATTAGTTTCTCCGCACCTTTATGTCATTGATAATACATATTTGCGGTGTATTGTCTTTCCCCACTGAAAACTACCACATTATACTTTCTGGCAGTGGTTTTATAAAGACTAAAATAGACTTGCTCGTCTTGGTTTTAATCTAGACGACTGAATTAAAGAGTAACTGGGCAAGAGAGCAGCTCTGCATTCTGACCTTACAGCATGTTTTCCTCTGCCGAATAGCATCCATGCACGGAGAAAAACGCTACAAGTTTGCTCAAACTTTTCCACTTCAACTTGTTCAACTACACAGACCTTCCATCGACATCCCCACATTCCAAACGTTTTCCCATTGTCTGTCCACGCGCTCGGCCCTATAGGCATCCTTCTCTGTATTCCCCGACTGTTTTCTGTATTCCTTATTTTGACATAATTTAGTTTTCCGTGACTTATGTTTTTACATGCTAATGCGTGAGATAGGGCAGGGGTGGGCGGGACTTCGAGGGGTACAAGGGTTGTCATAGCCCCTCGGGAATAGAAAGGAAAAGCGTTTCCTTTTTGATGGGAGAACTGAGATATTGCAGAGAAACTGGAGATAATTATAGCCCAGGACCGTGTAACCGGCAGAAGGCAAGGGATTTGTTTAAAAGCCCACACTCCTCTCATGACTATATTGCTTAAGATTTGAGGGAGGTTTCACAGTTTCTGAAGTGATAATAAGAGATGGTTTTGTTGGTCTGTCGTTAATTTAAAGTATGTGTCATAATACATTAAGTTTTCACTCAAGCACAATGACCCCTTTGTCGTTTTTCCCATGACTGTCTGGTTAAGTTGCTCTTTGTCCCTCGGATCTGACGCTGCAATGGAATGCCGACTGGAGCGCGCTCTTTTGGCCTGTCCGCGGCGGTGCAAATGAGGCTGACGTGCGCGTCTGGTCTCGGACCTAATTTTCTATTCTGAAACTTATCAAATCACAATATCCAATACAATGCTTATTATTGTTAATGTTATTCAATAACAAAGTCCCGTCATTGAAGTTCCATCTTTATTCATTGTGAGTAGTTCAGTATTATCTCACAGACTAGCTGGGCTATCAGACAAAGTTATAGTTGTGGACTAAAAAGTTTACTTTTGGTAAAAATATACTTTGAATTCATATATCAATAAAAAAAAACAATATAGTACTATTAATATATTACAGTTTTTTTTTCAAATGCTTACACATTTTTTTTTTTACTTGAATATATTACAGTTTTTCTAACTGTAATATAACACACAAATCCAACAACTACAAAATGAAGCACTGCATTCAAAATATCACAAACACGTCTCAAAAGCAAACATTTGTCTCATGTTGCAAACACTTTTACCATTATATTACGTTTTTTGCTATATCAGTCAGGTTGCTGAGCGGTTAGGGAAGTGGGCTAGTAATCTGAAGGTTGCCAGATCGATTCCCGGCCATGTCAATTGATATTGTGTCCTTGGGCAAGGCACTTCACCCTACTTGCCTCGGGGAGATTGTCCCTGTACTTACTGTAAGTCTCCTAAATGACTAAATCATATACACAGTTATTCAAAACCTAAAGCTCGTCTTTCATGAGCTCCTATGTACATTTCTGTACAAGGTTGAAAGGGCAGAGATGATGAAAAATTCATGGAAAACAAGATTGAAACCAATCAATTTTTTACTGTAAGCATTTGTGGTTGTGAATACAGTATTACACAGTACGAAAGAAAGTAGGCCAGAAACCAAACCTCATTTTGAAAAAGGTGATTACAGAATGGTGTGTGTGAGCCATGAACTGTAGCATACAGTAATTTTCTACAATATTGTTAGAATGTCTTCTTACAGTCACTGTACTGTTGCACAGTATGATACAGTAATACACCAGACTGTGACCAATAATGCAGTGCACTGCAGGCAATGGATGCATGGGTGCTAAAATATATGTTTGTGTATAGTATACCATGTGTTGTGCTGAAACAGCTATTATGTGTACATTAGAATGTGTACATTACAGTAGATTTTTACATACCTGTTATCATTTCTACAGTAAAGGTTCAAATTATACCAACCACTCAATCGACTCAAATTAGACTATTTATAGTCCTATTCTAAAGCCATGATTGGCTGTGTTTGAAAAAGGAAATCAAGATGCTTCCTGTTAGAATGTTGTGTGTTACGTGGATAATTGTGTGTTGTGTTTTGCAAAAAGTGTTTTATGAAATTGAAAACTGAGTCAAAGGCCAAAATGTGCATATGGTTTTGCAGATTTGAGGAGTGGTTTCGGTGTTTGAGTGTCAGGTTTCAGAAATTGTGTGAAAAGTAAGGAATTTGTGTGTAAGCATTTGAAAAAAACTGTAACCCAAAACAATTCTAACCCCAAAACAATACAACACTACAGCATATTATAAAAATGAAGTTTAATACTGACACTGAAACACAAATCTTACTCATCTTAATATACATAGACAGCTTCAAATCAGGTATCACACACACATGTTACATTCCAAACAGAGTTGTGAACAAAGACTCACATTATCACACACACTTGACCAAAACAAACCAATAAATATCAGTACTAGGTTATATTCAGTTGATGATGTGTGCAAAGACACAGATAGTTTTGCTCCACATTGTTTTTTCAGTACACCAAACAAAATGAGATTCTTAGCCATTAAATTACATCACAAACATGATGGCCAAATTTGGCCAAATTGCCTAAGCTATTAAAATGACCAAATTACATGATAAAAAGAACACAAATTGATTCAAGTGTTAACGACAAGCCAACATTTGACAATGTCAGTGAGCAATTCCAGAGTACAGCAGCAGGTCCTAATGTAGACATGCCTAGGACGTCATAGTGCTTACAATAGCAAGGTGAAGATCCCTTTTAACGGGAAGGTTACACATGGGAAGTACATCAAACCACAGTTCCATCCATACAACTTCCATCCACACAAACGCTGTTAAATCAATGGAACTGCTGCCTCCAAATCACATTCCCTCCAACTATTCACTCAGTGCAGTCACTGACCTGGCTTGACTGTGGAAATGAACACACACCATGGAATCTAAATCTAATCTAATCTTCTCTCCTTTTTTTCAATCTTTGAGAACATCACACAGAGGAAAGACCTACTGGAACAGGGCTTTGTGAATGAGTGCAGGCGTTTCAGTGCAACAAATAAGTAAGACACATACACCACTATGTGGTGAAATTAGTGAACAGCAGGTCGTGTAACCGAAAGAAACATTTCAACCGAGAAATCTAAGTACTTCATGCATCTTGAGGGTTTAGGTTGGTTGAGGGGCAGTTCTATGGGCATATGTGAAGCCCTCTGTGACATGCTTGCGTGTAAAAAGGGCTATACAAATAAATTGGATTTGATTTTAGCATGGCCACAAGTGTAATACAGCTGCTTGTGCAGTTACAAGCACACACACACACACACACACCATAGCATGTACAGTTCTCGGGACCCAAACAGCAACCATTTTCACGAAACTCTCCTCCCTCTTGTCTCTCTCCATGCTCGGCTACTCCTACACTAAGGACGTTGTTGGAGGGTGAGGATGCGTCTCCTGTTGCTCTTTGCTTCACAAGGAGAAAGCAGGACATTTCCAGTGTCTCCAGGCGACAAGCTTCTGGGATCTACCTTGCAGGTTCTCCAAGGGGGTCGGTCTCACACCTGGGTTCCCTTGATCCTGTACGAGGTGACCTTGAGCACCAGCTTCCTGGTGCTCTTGCGGAAGCGAGGCTGGGTGAAGTAGAACAGGATGGGGTCTAGAACACTGTTCATGCTGGCGAAGGGCCGGGTGCACTTATAGACGATGGAGAACAGGTTCCTCGTGTGGCAGGGAGCCCCCGGCAGGGTGCGCACCAGCAGATACATGGTCTTGGTGACGTGAAAGGGCAGGAAGCTGATGGCGAACACTGCCACCACCACCATGATCATCCGCACCGCCCTGTCGCGTTTCGCCCCGGCCGCCACGGAAACGCCCCCGCAGGTTGCCGGCCGGCACAAGATGCAGGCCATGCGGCAGTAGCATGCCACCACGGCTGTGAAAGGCAAGAGGAAGCCCAGGCAGGTGAGTGCCATCCCGTAGGGGTAGTAATTGGATGAGCGGTCTGGCGGGCTCATGTCGTAGCAGACCGTGCGGTTGCGCTGCTTTCCCGTGGCGGCGAAGTGCAAGGTGGGGGCACAGAGGACGGCGACGACCAGCCACACGGCCAGGCATACCCTCCAGGCCAGCCTGCGGCCACCCTGCTTATGCCAGCTGGCCAGGGGGTGGCAGATGCCCAGGTAGCGCTGTAAGCTGATGCAGGTCAGGAACAAGATACTGCCATGGAGGTTACTGGGAGAGAGGAAGGAGAAAGCAAACCCTCTCTAGATTAGTGGTTCTGAACCCTGGTTCAGTCAAGACACTCACGTGATTGATTTCGCCATTTATTCATACACCTGACAAATGGTTTTACATTGGCGGAATGGATGTACATGGGGAAGCGCTCCCTGCCTTCACTGCACATGCATGACGTGAGGCGGGGAGCAACGAGTTAAATCCCCAAACACCGACACTCAGCCAGTCTATACTATGTGTAGAGCGGAGCGTCGCTCCTCCTGTGACCACATGACATCCCACTATTTACTGGTGACAAAAACAAGATGTTTCTGGATGCCCAGGTCATGCTATCCTTAATCGTCGATGCGCGTGCATGCATGGTGTGACTTTATAGCTCCACCTATCGAGCTTAGGCTGTGGCCTGAGAACACAGCGATGGGTGATATGACGCCTGCTGCCCGAGTGCCATGCCTGAACCTGTTCGCTCATTCCTCAAGGACTCCCTGTCCTGCGTGTTTGAGATATTTCCCATCTCCCATGAACCTTATTCAAATGAATGGGTCTTTATCTAGTTACATTTACATTTAGTAATTTAGCAGACGCTCTTATCCAGAGCAACCTACAGTAAATACAGGGACATTCCCCCCGAGGCAAGTAGGGTGAAGTGCCTTGCCCAAGGACACAACGTCATTTGGCACAGCCGGGATTCGAACCAACAACCTTCTGATTAATAGCCCGACTCCCTTACCGCTCAGCCATCTGACCCCCTCTAGTTCAGCAGAAACCTGATAATGACCCATTCCTCTGAATCAGGTGTGTTGCACAGGGAAACATCTAAAACATGGAGGACAGGGTGTCCCTGAGGACCAGGATTGAGAACCACTGCTCTAGATGATACACTTGCTTTTTAAACGATGATCTGCATTTCACGCTGAGACGACATCACCAATCGCAAACCAGCAATGTTAATGTTGGTTTTTCTCGAAGCAATGTGCAGTACTTTTACTGTACCTGTAGAACTGAAACCTGACCAGTTTGCAGGCCAGCTCCCCAAAGGGCCAGTAATCGTGGCTGGCGTAGTTGTAGATGAGCAGAGGAAGTGACAGCACATACAGGAAGTCCGCCGTGGCCAGGTTGAGCATGTAGATGTTGCTGCGGCTCAGGTTGGTTCTCATCCTGGAGATCTTCAGCATGACCACGGCGTTCAACGGCAGGCCGACCAGGAAGACCGCGGTGTAGACTGCAGGGAGCAGGATGCGTTTGAAGTCCTCCTTGTAGGTACATCGTGGGTGGATGGGCCTCGTGGCGTTGTAAACGTCGTCCTGTTCATAAGTCTTGGATAGGTAGAGGTCCTCGTCGGAGTACAGTTCCGATGAAAAGGTTTCAGTAGAGAACGTTCCTGTGGGGAACACCTCTAAGGGAAACAGCTGCATGGTGCCGGCTTCACATTCTGAAAGAAAGAGGGAATCACAATATGACCCATCAAAGCTGTTTACCAACACGGCCCAGTCAGCCTTGAGCTTTGTCAATCTCTCCTCTTATCCCCAAACCCGTGTTCTCCACCAGAGGGGGTCGGAGAGCCTGGTTCTCCAACGCAGAACCTCTCCCCAGCGTGACAGCCTGAGGCAAGATTTATGTCTACAGTTACAGCCCACTCAGTCTGAAAGACAGTTGCACCACCACAATCAGATGACTCCACGTATCTCTGTTCATCCCCCAAAATCCACATCCCTATGATGGATGCTCATGTCTGCCCTTTTGGCTGTACGTGGGCGAGCGCAACAAAAACCTAATCTGATCCTAGGTTACGACTGGATTATCATATTATGGGTTGTTCATGAGATTACACAAGACTGATTTACGTGTTTCTGACTGTTGAGTTATTATACATCCTACTCTCTTGAACTGTGACGCAACACTTCAATATACCCTTCCATTGAATTTCTTTTTCTATTTTCAGGCGAATGATTGTGTTTGCCGAACATTCGGTGCATGTCTAAATGTAAGATGTCAAACAGGCTTGGGCCCAGTAGTACAGTATTTCTGTTGGGGGACATAGGACTGGTCTGCTGTAAGGCTTACACTGTGTCCTGTGTGGGGCTGTAGGTACTGGTATGTCCCTCTTAGATGAGTTTCAGCAGCAGTAGAACAGTCTGTTTCACACTGGTTGACTCCATGTCTGTAGCACAGCCACATGTCTGCAGCTTTCTGGTCCACAGTCGACCACCCAGAGAGCCATGACTGAGTGCTCCTGCCTACCGTGTGCATGGTGTGTGTGTGTGCGCGTGCGTGCGTGTGCATGTGGTGTAACCGTATGTATTTGGACAGTTTTAATCAGCACTCTGCAGAGCTCTTAGGCTTTTAGGTGAAGTGTTTGTTCAAAGTATATCATTGATCAGTTGCTTACCCCTCGAGTGTGTGCGCAAGACGGAGCACATCCAATAAAGTTTTATAGTGCTGAAACGTGTGTGTGTGTGCTAATCATAGGGGCCAGCCCAGTCCTTTTCCCCCTCACGTGTATGCCCTCCTGCCAAGTTGAAGACCACGTATTTATCTATAAATAATTCTGTAATATGACCTCAACCCAAAAAAGGGGTCAACATAGAAGAGTCTACTCAGGTGGGTTACATCCAACTACCATACCTCTCTCTAATCTCTCTCACACAAACAAAAGAAGAATGCACAAATGCAAAGAAAACACAACCAAGTTGTTAGCTCTTGCGTCCAGACAGCACTGCCATAGGGTTATGAAGAGCCACCTAATGGCTAAGGAAACGAGCGCAATTATAGTCTAATTAGCTGCCCTCCCCCTTTTCTCTCCCCCCCTACCCCCTTTTCTCCCCCTCATCCAAGCAGTGACCAATGCTTTGAATGATTAAAAAGGATTGATCAATAAATCAACTGCTCAGACAGGTCGTCAACCATCTCAGGGTGTACAAAGCCACTAAACGTCCCTACAGGGGCGGTGTATGTGCACCCCTCTTCCCTGGGTATGGTCACACAATCCAGGTTCTCTGGCCTGATCTGGACCCAGGGCCAGCATTGTCATGGTTTCGCAGTGGCGCAGGAAATGAATGTGGAACGCCCATCAATAAACTAGCTTAGGCCTACAGATACTGATCCAAGGAACACAGAGCGGATGACTCCTGTGGCATTTACTGAGTTTTCCCAAAGTATGGAAGTCGACAGCAGGTAGTAGCCATACCGCCAGGGTCAGGCTGAAGACTGTCTCCCTCCTTCCCAATACAGGATTAGCCTAACTTATAGACTCGCAGAAAATGCACTCACAAAACCACCACTCAAGCACAAAACCGTTCTCTCTTAACCCCACAATCCTGCTCCGTCTCTCATTCATGTCCGCATGCCGAGGAAATGTTCTCTATTTCTTTCACACACTGAAAGGCAGTCACAACGAAGTTATAAGACATTTGCTCCCATCCACGTTAACAACAACGTGTATTCATATTCAAAAAGAAAAGACTTGCAAGGTAACATCAAATTAAATAAGGGAGTCAGGTGGCTGCGCGGTTAGGGAATCGGGCTAGTGATCTGAAGGTTGCCAGTTCGATTCCCGGCCGTGCGAAATGACGTTGTGTCCTTGGGCAAGGCACTTCACTCTACTTGCCTCGGGGGAATGTCCCTGTACTTACTGTAAATCGCTCTGGATATAACAATAACATAATGGTGTCTTGCACATGGCAAAGGCCATTGCCAATTAAGAAATTAAATGTCTCATGGAACAATTTGTAATCTGCCCATTGAAATTCAGCCACATGATTGTGTGGAATAAGTGGTCAAGAACAGGCCCAATTTCATTCTTTTTCAGCTATTTTGAGCTGATGTTCACACACATAATAATGAGCATGCAGAAGGAAATAGTGTGTAAGTTTGCCTAGCCTAATTCCCCTTCTTATCATCACATGAGTCGATTACAAAGAAGGAGCAACCACGGACAGAAAACAATCATTCAAGGGGTGTGACAGTTATATACCGACTGGGATGCGGACTAACTGTAATACTCTTACCTCCAACTACTGCAGGAAAATATCAAGTTCATGACCGGTGTAAACAAAGAAGGCGATGGTGTTTGTTTCTGGGCTTCGGCAGTGTGCGGCTCTAGTAACCCGGTCAACAAAGTTTCGAAGGTGATGAGAAGTAAGTTAGCCAGTATCAGCCATCACACAACATTATATTTTTTAAGCAAAGTAAAAGCAAAAATCCATTCGCTAAAGACGCCTTTCTCGCACCTCCAAGCAACATCTACTTCTCAGCACTCAGGACTCCTCCGATCGTGCAGTGTTTCTTGTGAATCGTGCACGCGCATAGGACGGACGCGCGCCCCCGACTCTTTCATCATCAGAGACTCGGCTGGCGCGCTTCTTCTTAGCGCTGTTGTAAAACGACATAATATTATGATGGATGACTCCGTCAGCTCTTTTCGATCAGATAACTTTTATGCAGTAGGACAATATTGCTGCTTGCCACCTGTTAGTGACGCGGTGTCGTTTGACTTGTTTTATAGATTTAGGGCTACTGTTTAGCCATACTCAAAAGAAGTTAAGTTAGGTCTGTGTTAAGGTTTAATGGACTGGCCTATCATTTTCTGGGGCGTATTATGTCTTTTTTGTGTGGTAGAAAACATATGTAATTAGGATATATCTACAGAGGTGGTTCATTCACATACAATGACGATTGCCTGACCGTCAGATCGATGACTTGGATTAAGATGAAACATTTTTTGATGCAAGAAAAGCAACCGAAAAAAAAGCTACCCGAAATGCAACCGTTGCAAGTCGATGCTTAATTTTAACCAGGACAGAATGCGTGAGTCATGGTTTTGTATGTGTGCCAAAGGACTTTTGATTGACTGTGACTATAGGTCATAACTTCGGGCAGTGTGTATGAGATTCCAGCATTGTAGAATTTCAGTTTGAAATCTTTTCAGGGGCAAGTTGAAACACACCCCTAAATGTGGGTGTTTCTGTGAGGTGATGACTTTGCTGGATTGTTGTAAGTGTTTATGAGATCAAATTGTACACAAGTTCCCTATAGCACACCATTAGATGTTCTCCCCATTAGACACACATAGACACAAACAAAAAACACACACAGTAAACTGAAGCTCTTAGAGTAATCAGCCTAAGAAATGAACTTAATAAAGTGGGTGTATCTAACAGAGAAATTAAATGATGAGTTGTGAGAGCAGTTCTCCATTGATTGGCACTGTATGTCAGTGTTTTATGTATGTGTATTTGTTGAAAGGATGTAACACAGTTATGGAGTATGTGTCAGGCAGTATGAAAACAAGAAGTGTGAACTGGGAAGTAAGAATATGACATATTTCAAGGCTTTCGATGTGCAACAAGAAAAAGTAGTCAACCATTAAATGACCTAAGTGGATTTATTTCAATTCAAGACCTGTGTGAGTAATTTCTGTGTAGACACTTTGCACGATCTGTTTGAGCCCATTCTTGGTGTGTGTACATGTGCCGTGTGTGTGTATGAGAGAGAGAGAGAGAGAGAGAGAAGGAGAGAGAGAGAGAGAAAGGGGTGAGAGAGCGAGCAGAGAGGAAGTGGGATGGGAAACAAGTAGGGAGGAGAGAAAGAGTGAGACATGGTCGAGAGAAAAGAACAAAATGGGAATGAAGCGAAAGTAAAAGAGAGAGATACAATTAAACCATGCATGACATAAAATGTAGGCAGGCAGGTTAGTTTACTATCGTGCCTCTACTTACTTAAGCAAATGGTTGCCTGTGAACAGCCACACTTACACAAATCTACGCTGCCTGTGTACTATCCTCTATATCCAGGGGATTAAGCCAGAACTGTCAACTCCATTTACCATCCATCAAACATTTATTGGAGAGAAAAAAATCTCGAATTTTCACCTGAAATGCCTGTTTAATAAGTAATAATAATCAGCTGCACCCAGCACCAGTCAGCATTTAAATGCTTCTATGCAAACTAGGGTAACTCCATTTCTTTGAAGTCAGTGTATACAAAAGTCCAGTTGAGAGGAAGTTTTTCCCAATCTCCCAGCACTGTGTCAGGGTGTGGTGCAGCTTGTCAGTCAGGATGCTGTGGAGTTTTCTAAGGGGACCATACAGGGTCTAAATTACATTGACACTAACAGGAGGTCAACAATCCTATTTACATCAACCATATGCTCTGTCCAGCTGTACCCTGCCAGACACATATGGAGGAAGCAGGCGATATAGTGGTCATTATGATGTGTACACATGTCCTACAGGATTCTAACTGTCATCTGTCACTCTTTCTTTCTCTTGACCTTTCTCTATCTCACTCACACACACACACACACACACACACACACACACACACACACACACACACACACACACACACACACACACACACACACACACACACACACACACACACATACACCACACTCAGACCCTATTGTTCTTTCTAGTCAAAGGGAGTTATGGAGCTACTCATAATGACCCTGTTTATAATTAGAGTGTTCTGTGGCCCCCTGTCCTCCAGAATGGAGGCTTGTCGATACATTAAGTCATCTGTATGGGAGGTGGTGGAGGTGTGTGGGAGGGGGGTATCAAAAACGTTCTAAGCTGGCTGCCAGAACAGCTGAAACCCAGATCTACTGTATCACCTGTGTCTATGAGTTCACACAGCAGTATTGACTTCTGACACACCAATTGTTGTTTAGAAACACCTAAATAATGTGTGCGATGTGAAAGCAGAGATATCTTTGGCTTGAATGAAGAGATTGCATGTGTGACGGTGTGTGTGTGTGTGGGCGTGGTATGTCTTGCTCAACCCAGGAAGTCTGGCTGGGGGTCTAAAGAGAGAAGTGAGAGAGGGTGCACTTTCCAAACCCTGGCAGAAGACACTCTGGTTCACACACACACACACACACACACACACACACACACACACACACACACACACACACACACACACACACACACACACACACACACACAATGTAGCATACAACCTTTGTAACCACCAGCCAATGGAAGACATAACCTTTGGTAAACAGACTTATCACACCCTCTCGCACAACTAATACTTCTCCTTCAATTATGTTATCTAAACACACCTCAACAAGCACTACTAAAACAGACATATTTAACAGATAGGCCCACTGTACAGACATATAACAGATCCTAGTTGATACCAACTAGTATTCAAATAGAGTGCTGATTTCCTTCTCACCCCAAATCATGCAAGCATTAACATGAGGCTTCAAGCCCAGGCACACCAGGATACACACGAGCAAGGCTTGGTCTGTTACTCAGAACAGCCTGTCAGGACAGCTCATACTGGGTCCACATAAATCAACCTGTAGAAAAGTTGATTGCTGTTTAAAGTCAACAACTGTGCTTCTGCACCATTTTATTTAGCAGCTTTTGCTCGAGAAAATGTATAGTGTCATTGGACATGGTTTGTTTTGGTTTTGTGCAATGTTGAAGGAAAACTGCAGTGTCAGATTTAATCTGAGTATTTCCAAATGTACAGAACCAGTCAAAAGTTTGGATATATCGGATGTACCATTGAGAAACGATGTCCCATTTTGTGCATAGCTTCCCCATTTTAGGGCACCAAAATAACCATTGTCTTGTCCTATAAAGCAATCGTGTACTTTGTTGCATATTCAGCTTTGCTGATCCTCCAGGTTCCACCATGTACTGTAGCAATCCGGGTCTTCTTCATGTATTCTTAACATTGTTTATTCTGAATTGGAAAAAAAATAACAGATAAGATCAAAGATGGGCTTCCTTTTATAGGAAAATTTTAATAGTTATTCAATGTTCTACATCTTACAGTAAATATTATACAATTACAAACTTGGCTTAGTTATACCTAAGATCACTAACTGATCTAAAAAACAAAACAAAAATGTGAACGAAAACATTTAAAAACCCAAATTAAAAACAGATTTACACTTCATATCACAAGCCTGATGTCGGTCCTAAACACTGGACCAATAGCTAACATACAATTCAGTTCTCACAACGTTCCCAAAAAAACGTTGTGCCATAGTCTGCCACAACTGCATGGTAACGTTAACCATAGTTTGTGCAAACTGGGTACCAAACTTCGAGGGTGGGTTGTTCCTTATTTTGCTCCAGGGACAAAAGTAGAATGGAAGACAAGGAAATTCCACTTTTTGCATCACATTTAGTGTCAAATTTGAAGTTCATAAATCTCTCGACAACCAAACTTAAAAGCTGTAGAACATTGAAGATGATGAGTCTACTATTCCTTTGATAGTAGTTAAGAGTTTATGAAAACTGCTCCAATGTAAGAACTGCAAGGCAGAGAGAGAGAGCAGGATGGGTGCAGTACAGAATAGAAGAAAAAGGGAAACAGAAAGCACAATTATCCTTGTTCCAAGTTAACATCTTTTAATTTTTTTGGAAATGCCTTCAGAGTTGGAATGATGTATAAAACAGTGAGGAAATTGTTGATTAAAACCACGATGATGAACACGTCAATTTCCCCCAAAACACAATGTGTCTGTAAATCCTTTCAAATAAGTGCAGGTGAAAGTTCAGGCAGAATTCTAATGAAATTACCTTCACCTAATGGGAGTTCAGAGCTTGCACGATGAGGTGTATGTAAGCCATGTGACAACAGCGCCACCTACACCCTGGGAAGGGTATGTGGATCAGTTATTAAACCGGTGGAGCGTATTAGACCAGCAATTCACAATTTCTGAGAACATTCTAGACTGAAGCTGGGACATACACTGGGCTGAATATGGACGTTCTGCGGAGGGTGCTGGGGTTCCTTCTGGGCCAAGGTCGAAATGAACGGACAGAGCAAGGGGAATATTGGGGTTTGATGGAGGGGTCTGCAGAACACATCACTTTGACAGTAGACGAATACCACACCAGGAGCACACACACACACAGAGACCTGACAGACAACACAGGAAGTTCAAATGAAGCCAATGGCTGAACGAGAGACCCCCCCATTAGAGTAAAAACCAGAGACCAGATACCAAAACAAGACTTCAGTTACCTTATTGACAGCTACTAACATATGGCACAAAGAGGGGCTCATAATGAAATTATTTATGAACATCTCTCTCTCTCCCTTAGAGATTAGACTATTGAATATAGCTTTTCGAAAAGGTGGAAATAGCAATAAGACAAACAGTAGCTGCCACGTTGATGCAACCATGCTTTGCTAGAACATATTACTGCAGCACTCACTATAAATATACTGCTCTTCTCGTTAGAACCAAAACTAGTGCGTACTACACCTGAATGACGCTGACCCATAAGCTCAAAAAACCACTGAGGGAAAATTAAACGATAAACTTAAAACACCTTCCACCCATTGCCAAGTGAAAACACTGACATAGTGGTTGATTAAATAAGATTTTTATGAATAGAAATCATACACGCATTTGTTGAGTATTAGCCTATTTTACAACTACAAACATTATCAGGACTAAATCTCTCAAAACACTGATTTTATCGTTTTGTTTTATTAAATCACAATAAAAACCACCCCTTTTTTTTAAACGACCTGCTCTTCAGTATGAATTGTCATGTTTTTGCTTGCTTGTGCAACAATTCTTCACGAAGATATTCCATAACTTTTTTGTTGATATGTTTATTACAGTAACTGTTAATTACCAAGGACTGGGGGCTGGATACAACACCCACATTTCATAATTAGGGCTGATTATTGTTATTTTAACAGTTTATTCCTGCAAAAGAATCTCAGTTTCACTTTCAAACGGTCATAAAACAATGCCTAGGAGGCATTCCCTCCTGTTTATTGCAATGAACAACTTGGCTTCCTCTGTGTAAATATGTTGCTATGACCTGTAGCTTTGCTCCTAAGAGCCTACAGTTCCCAGGATTCCTGCTGCTATGCCCTGAAACACGGCCTGGGTTTCACCCAACATGCCACTCCACTCCCACTCCCACCCCCCCCCCCCACCCCGTACTACTACCTAATCCCTTTATCTCTGCACCACAGGAGACGCTTTGAGTGACATGTCCCCGCATGGCACCTTTACTTATGTCGTGTGTATGTGTTTGCATGCGTGTCTTCAATTTAGCAACGTAAAGAGACGGAATGAAGTGCCTCTTTCGTGTTACTGGTTTCAATATGACAAAACCTTTACACGCGCGCGTGGGGGGGGGGGGGGGGGGGGGTGCGCATGTTAAAAAGCACGTGACGATGAGTGACCACGCCATGTACACGCAGTGTTACAGAAATGCAGCCACATCTTGAGTCAATAATTTATCAGCCGACGCTAACCTTAAAAAATAAAAAAAAGCCAAATGGAGTGTCCAAAGCAGTCAAAATGGCCGACATGCAGACCTAGTAAATAACACGGTGTGAAGCTAGAAGGGTCCTGCATACTGAGGAGTGTGCTAGTGTGGACACTGGGACACTCCCGGGACAGTGTGCAGTGTAAGTGCTGTGGCTCTGGCCGGGACAGTCCACCATGTTCGAACAGCAGCGTCTGGTCAGGAGATGGCTATACAGACGCCGGAAGACCACCTTGGTCAAAAAGTGGTCCACCAACTGACACCAGAGGAATGAAACGAGGGACGACGACCAGAAAGGAGGATGAACACAGATGGAGGAGGTGGAGGAGTCAGCCACAGACAAATTCGCCTTCATGAAAAAGAACAGACGAGGGGGAAAGACACGATTTAAAGGAGTGTCAAAATGAATGAAATCCAAACCCTGTGCTGATACCGTGGTTAGGTCAATTGGCAGCGTGGCGTTTTTGTCGTTGTTGTTGAGTATGACGATTAAGATGGTGGAGATAATTGAAGCGCTCAGTGCACCGTCGGGGGGGGGGGGAACCCACAGACAGAAGGTAGAACACCAGCGGAACAACACACACCCGTTAGCACTCTGGAGCTGAAGGAATGACCTTGTGGAGGAATGAAGGGTATATCAGAGAAAGAATTAAAAGAATTGTAGACGATTTCAAATTGGCAAATAAAAGACTAAAGTAAAAGAGTGAAAAAATTATAATAAAAACAAGCAGCTTCTTTTTTAGTTGTATAAACACTAGTGAATGTATAAAGTGGCAGTTGCACTTTAGGTTCTTGTTCTTGCAGACAGGTGCAGGGTTTCCATGGTAACCAGTAGAAGCCCGCATAAGACTCGAGTAGTTGCATACGATGTTGGACTCCAGATCTGGGGGGGGGGGGGGCAATCAGAATGTCAAGGAAAGTTTGACAGTTCTAGTGCAACAAGTAGACAGTAAGGTCAGACCAACATTGAAAGACAGAAGGAAGAGGAGATAGACGAGATAAGAGGGGGATGAGAAGGGATGAGGAGGAAGAGGAGCATCATCGATGGAGGACTCACATGACGCTGTGGGTGGGGGCTCTACCAGTGGGGGGGGACATAGCTGTATCCAGGTGTTCCTTGAGGCCTGTAGGTTGGCACGGTTACCTGGTGCGCTCCGATCTGAGGGTGTTGGGGCGTGGTCAGCAGTGTGCCTGCAGGGAGCGGAGAACTATGTCAGCCAATCAGAACGGCGCCACCCCACCGAAGCCCACGTTGCCGGGCGGGTTTCGCGCCACACTCGCCAGCAAGGAGTCAGCGTTCCCAAATACATCGCCGTGGGCAACTTTGCAGAACTCACCGGCGCTCATGGCCATGGTTGTCCCGGCGACCATGCCCATGGCGGCCATGCCGTTGTTCCTGGGAGCGGAGACGGGCGCGGGGTAGAGGGCGGAGGGCATGCTGTTGGGCTGCACCACGGTGGTGTGGTGGATCACATGGGGCTGGGCTGCATACACTGGCTGGGTATAGTAGGCTCCCTGGGAGAAGCACACACCAGGTTACACAGGGAGGGTGTGTGTGTGTGTGTGTGTGTGTGCGTGTGCAGGCGGTAGTACAACCTGTGGACTGTGACAAAATGTGTGAGCTCACTTGGGTGTGTGAGTGTGGAAGTGCTCACCAGTGTGTGTGTGTGCGCTCACCTGTGCATAGAGGTTCTGCTGAGGGTAGGCACTGCGGATGGGGTACATGGTTGTGGGGTAGGGGTTGGGGGTAGGGGTGTATGGTGGGGGGGCCCCGTTCGTCTGGGTGGGAGGCACTTTATATGGAGTACCTGCTGCAGTATATCCTGGAGGGGGAGAGAGAGCGACAGAAAGAAAGAGAGAATATAAATCACTCGTGGATCACCTTCGGCCTATTCAAATACAGCTCGTGTTTGTTCTCCCTGCTTCCTGTGGTGCAGTCCACTCTGGCCACCACAAGGTGGCGTCTGAAGGTCATGTTTACTGAAGGCTTATGAAAGCACAACACGCCGCCAGTGAGCGCAGGAACAAAGGGAAATCAGTGAATATGGGACTTGACTGCATGCGTGCTTTCTTTCCCTCTCAAAAACACACCACACACACACACACTCTTTCCATAATTTCCATCAATCACGACGTACGCAAAAAAATGGAAAAAGCGTAAAGGTGTCCGTGTACGAGCTGCCGTGTCCTTGATCATGGAAACCTGTGTGTGTGTGTGTGTGTGTGGTGTCCACACAGCATATGGGTGCAGGCATCAGCCCATCTGCTATAGGGGCAGGAGGACAGCAGCGTGTGGGCGTTGCCGACGACAGCGTGCGTGCGCGTCACTAACAGGACCGTGAGCAAGCTGTCACCTGGTCCCATGTTCCAGACAGTTCCATTCACATCTACCCAACTGACGACCGGCCGACTTCTCTCTTATCGTAGACACACACACACACACACTGTCACACACACACAACCTGTGGTGACGCGAGAGGCGCTCTCTCACCTGGGGGATATCCAGGGCTGCCTGTCTGGTAGAGGTTGGGGGTGTAGGTGGGGGCGGCCGCGGGGTACCCTGCAGGGTAGCCTGGAGAAGAGAGAAGCATGGGACATGTGACAAGTGTTTCCCAGACTAAAGACAGGCATGGAGTATCGGACCTTTCAGGTAGGGGGGGACGGGACCCTTCTTCCATGTGTCGCGCGTGTGTGTGTGTGCGTGGGGGGGTTGTAAGTGTGTGTGTGTTTCACCTGTGTAGGCCATGTTCTTAGGATTTCCGTAGGGGGCACCGGGCTGGACTGGGCTGTAGACAGGATTCATACTGGAGGGTAACCTGTTCTTACTGGGAGGGAGAGAGAGAGAAATGATGGGAGAGAGAGGGGGGGGGGGGGGGGGTTGAGAGAAAACGAGATATTGAACATACGGGAGAGAAAGACAGAGAGGGAGTGAGACCGTGAGAGGAAGAACATGAGAGGGAGGGAGGGAACAGCAGAGGTGGAAGACTTACGGCCGCTAAATAATCAAGCCTACTCCCACACGCGCAGCCTTTTCGTTGACACTCCCAAATTCTATAAACACACAGCTGTAAGCTGAGCACGATCCCTCGAGTCCCCCCAGCAGAACAGAGCTGCCGTTCCAACGGGGTGGGGGTGTGTGTGTGTGGACACCGTCAAATCACCATGCCCTGTGTCACTCCTCCTCGTGTGTACTCACCCGAGTGCGTCTGCCTCAGACGGTGCGTGCGTGTGCGTGAGTGTGTGTGTGTCTCCGTACCTCTTGTGCGTGTCTGGTTGGTACATGAAACTGTATTTGTCAGTAGGGTGCCCGCTCGCCATTCTTGCTGTATGCAAATGAGGAAGGAGGTGGGAGTGGATATGCAAATCTGAAATTAAAACAGCGAGAGATCATGATTACAATGGACAGAGCAGAGAAAACCACCACAAGACGAGCACACCGAGCAAAGCAAATGGTTAGTGTGTGTGTGTGTGTTGGGGTCAGATGCTTTGCATGTGTGTTTGTGTGTGTGTGTGTGCAGGTGAGGTGTTAAAAGCGACAAAGAGTGTGTGTGTGTGTGTGTCTGTGTGCATGACATGTGCTGTAAATAAGAACAGATCAGCCAATGACAAGACACACAAACACCGGAGAGGACGAACAAAAAGAGGGAGAGAGACACAAGGGGGATAGAGACACAGAGAGGGAGACACCGAGAGAGAGAGAAACTGAAAGAGAGAGAGACAAGAGGGATAGAGACACCGAGAGAGAGACACAGAGAGAGAGAGAGACAAGGGGGATAGAGACACAGAGAGAGGGAGACATCGAGAGAGAGAGAGACACCGAGAGAGAGAGGGCAGATAGAGGTAGTGTGTAACAGAAAGAGAGAAGTGTTTGCCAAGCAATGGATCGATACATAGATGAGCCATACCCACCAGGGAAATGGAAACAGAGGTGTGTGTGTGTGTGTGGTGGGGGGGGGGGGGTTCCAGTGTCTTGGCCAGTGTGACGCCAAAACTATTAAAAATTAGCAAGGTTTGTATTTGATTCAGCTATTCCTTGTAGGCTTTTAACACAGATGCACACCCACCCTTAGAAAGAGTGAGAAATGAAAGGGGCACGTATAAATTATTCAGCTCCTGACTCTACAGTGAAGACGGTGCAAGCATCGCTGTTGAGGCCAGAGTGTGGGGAGATGCACACAGAGAGCCCTGTGTATGACAGCGTGCCATCCTGCAGTGTAACAAGCTACTGCTAGCAGGAGGAGAGGATGAGGAGTCAGAGGACACACACACACACTCAATTCCATGCCGACTGCTGCTGATTAGGAGTGGGGAGAGACTACCTAGGTGCATCAGACAAGCCTCTGTTCTGATCACCTGTCTGATCGTCTCGATCTGCCTCTCGCCTCCCACACTCGTCTCACCTCCAGTCTCGCGCTCCCTCTCCCAAAATAGGAAACAGCCCTCTCCCTCCCTCCCTCTCCCCCCATCCCTCCCTCCCTCCCTCTCCCTCTCTACCCAGCGACGCGCGCGAGGTGCCCGTACAGAAATGCTACTCCCTCCTGTCCTGACTGCAACCTGTCTCTCCCTCCCCACCTCCCTCCTGTTCCAGTCTCTCTAGCATGCCCCTACCCCCCACTCTTCTCCCTTTCACCTCCAGTCTGACCTCTCCTCCCCACCCCCTTTTCGCTTGTTAGGTTAACGCATAATGACAGCCAGTCAGCAGACAGGTGGCTTAACTACCCGGAGGGGTCCTTCGACCCATGGAACCCCCCCCCCCCCCCCCCCCCCCCCCCAACTGTTCCTAAACAGAAAGAGGGAGGGACGGTGTGTTTATCTGTGAATGTGTGAGGTGGGCCCATGTGGTACATGTATAGGTGTGAGTCGGTAGGGAGGGGGTGGGGGTCTTTAGTGGCGGCCTGCTTTGTTTTAGTGGAGGGGGGGGGGGGGGGGGGTGAGATGAGGTGCTCCTGGTTGTGAAGGGCCCATTCTGAACCTAAGCCCCTCCATTCAGTCCACCCTCCACCGCAACCTCCAATTGTAAAGGCCATTCTCCGCAGGACAATCACCCTACACCAACGCACGGGGGGGGGGGGGGGGGGGGGGGGGCTGAGTGTGAAAGAGGGGAGGGAGAGAGAAACACTCCTTCCATTCCTGGAGGGAGTGACTGACAGATACCTCATTGGGTGTCTGAAACGCCACGAAGCTCTCCCGTCTCCGCGAACACAGACACACACACACTCTGATGATACATTGATCTGTTCACAGCCCCTGTACTGACAGCATTTGGTCTGGCCTACCTGACTCCCCGACAGGGTGCTTGGGCTAAGGGGACTTGATCAGGCATAACACACTCCACGCCAGGCCCCAGACAGGGGGCTGCACACCAAAGGGGACTCTTAAGTGTAACATACTCCAGAGCGGCCTGGGGTCGCTGCGCTTGAACCAGCAACGACTCGAAGGATGGATATCCATGGAATTCCACCCCCGGGTGAAAAGGGTTCAGGGAAACGGCGGTGACAACCAGACGAAGAGGAACTTGTCAGACTGGCTGGCTGGAACAGGGTCACTTAATCTAGTCTGAAACAGAGTTCCAGGCTAACATCACTTTGTTCCCCTCAAGCACAACACAGGCGAGACACGGGAGGTGTGTGTGTGTGTGTTAACAACAGCAATAATGTTCCTTCTATTCAATGATGGGAGACTATTTTGGAGCCTGGAGGGTGATCTACTCTGAGAGGGGGGAGGGGAGGATGGCATATGAATAAACCTATCAGCACAAAGCATTATCACTCCCACTCCTTAAAGGAAAACATGTACAATAGACATGTCTGGCTGGCACCCCCTCCTCCCCCTCTCAGCCATCACAGGCCCTGGCATTACCATGTCATCACGTTCGCACAGGGAGTCTGTTCAGAAACAACAATGAATCCCAAGTGCATACCAATATATTTGCATTATTATTAGTATTGCTAATCTTACCATCGAATCCCACTGATGACTTTTCTCACTGGTTTTACACCATGAAGCAGCCTTCTGAGGAGGGGGGGGGGGGGGGGGCTATCATGGCGTATCAATAATAAAATAAAATGCCTTCCTTTCAAAGCTGCCCTGAGGGTGTAGCTCCAAAAGGCTGCTGGGCTATTTTTGATCTAGGACAGCCAACAGCGGAGATGTATTTCTAACCTCCTCATGCAAGCCACCTCTCTTTTCTTAGGTTCTTATTTTTCAAGGGGTAACTATACTAACTGGCTACATTAATATGTTTGGCTGAACATTTTCTGACTGGCTTTTGTGTTCTAGATGGTCTTTGGGAGGAACTTGGTCCAGCGTGAAGGTGTCTCGTCTCCCCATAACTGAATGTCATTGGACTGAAAACCAACCTTTCAGTTGTGCCTTATCTTTGGGTTTGGATTTGCCTGATGAAATATGATGGAACAAGCTCCTTAGAGTCAAAGTGTCCAACTCATGCTTTAAGGGCCTGTTTATTAACACAGAGAGAAAACGGGTGAATACACAGTTTAAACTGTGGAACCATAGCCACATAAAGCACAATTGGTTCATGAACACGCTCAAATTCTACCTGACATGCTAACACTCTAGGGCTTCTTTTGTTTCAATCACATAAAAACACAATTACAGGTCACAACAATGTGCAATACTCTATAACCTTTGAATGTGATTCAAACCAAACACACTTAATTCACACCTGATTCAAACGTATCAATCACACCTAGTCAAACGCTGCCTAAAAGCTAACATGCAGATAGCACAATGTACAATTAGATTCTACACGTTTACAGATGTGAAACAGGAATGCAATGTTTGTCTCATGCATTCAATCCCCTTATCATTCCTGTCTCATGAACAGGTGAGCTGAATTACTCTTTCAAACAGGACCTAGAATTAACAACGTGTTCCAGTGGGCAACAGTATATAACTCCGGAGATAATTATTCTCTCAACACGTTGTCATGTTGACATGACAAACTCTTCAGTCTTAATAGTCAACATTTTCTCTGGTGGGTCTGGTCAATTGAAAACAAATGAACTAATGATCTATTCATGCAGACGCGGAATGATAAGAAAAGTATTTGGTCGTGCAGGCAGGAGCTGCATTGACAGTTTTATGGCCGCATTGTTTGGCCTACAATTCAACCACGCCGCGTTTAAGCAACGTAAACATGGTTCCAGTTTCATTGACTCAGGACAGCGGTGCAACTTCACTTGCTCAAAAGTTGTAGCTAGGACCTATACACTTGTCATTTGCACAACTTAACCTACACTGGTTAAAACTAATAAAGATCCGACCAATTAATGCGATTGATAAGCACTTTAATTTAAATATTGCGGAGATATGGTGCTGCCCGCTGACAACTCCATAAAATGTTCTAAAGAATTTAGCAAAATGACCACGTTGGAAGAAAAAGTTAAAAAAAATCCACAAAAATGTACAATGATGGCCGAGTCACCACGTTTGTCTATATATTCCGAGTGGTAGTCAAGATGCTGGCTAGTACCAATATAACTAACCTACAGATACGTATTATGTTTTATAAAATGGCAAAAGAGATGTTAGGAAAATATCTGATTTTGGTGCAGTACATGTAATTTATAAAGTAACAATTAGAAAGCTAGTCTGTCCATCCGCCAGTGACAAACTAGACGGCGCACGACTCCTGCTGCATTCTGCATTCCAGTCATATCATACCAAATGGATCGACAAAAATGGTCACAAACACTAGCTTCCGACACCATTTTGAAAAACCGCTCCATTCTTAGCTACCGTGGTGGTTGCTGCTGCGAGGGGTGAAAACCTAAGCAGCACGACCTGAGCGTGTGTGTGGGCATCACTTTCCAACGCACGTATGCACTAACAAGGAGAAATCCCATCACGTTTGCTAATAGTTTGCTAAGCTAACTTACTTCCATCATTTCAGCGTATGGACCCAACGAGCTAGCTACATAACGTTAGCTCACGTCAACGTTATCTCGTCAACCTCACATTACAAAAAAATATATGATACAGCATATATGATACATAATTCCACACGACGGGTTACTTGGCAAATAGCTAATATAGTGACGTTAGCCTAGCCGGTTAGCTATGTTCTAATCATAACTCATCATAACCAGACTACCTAGCTGGCTAGCCAGCTAGAAGGCTTAGCTGCAATGCATTTTTGTGTCATTGCTAGCCTAGCAATATTACAGCGGTCAAGACAATTGGAGAGAACACAATGAGCCTAGCTAACGCGTTAGCTGGAAATGAACACATTAAATACTGCGCGATTTCTTAAACTTACCAACAAAACGTGGTATTTGAATTGATTTTTGATGTGATATTTCAGGGTTTGCTGTCTCTTCAAGATCGTAGATTCACGTTGATGACCGTTGGTTGTCTATTTGTAAACTCGCTCTGCTCCAGAGATTTTCGGGCTTCCGAGCGGCGTTGGGAACAGAGATTCTCACTCAGGCAATGGGTGGGGGATGGGGATGCCGAGGGAGAGAGAGAGAAAGAGAAAGAGAAAGAGAGAGAGAGAGAGAGAGAGAGAGATGGGGGACGGGGGTACAAGGCACTTGCAAACAGTGTTATATGATAGAGCACTGACTCTGAAAGGTATGTCAGATAATTAGCAATGGTGATGTAGAACAACGTCAGGGACTGTAAATGTAAATGTAAAACTTTTACAGCACTAATAAAATTGATATTATTGATATTAGACAACACATTTACTCTGATTGGAGTTATTTTATGACGTTTTGTACTCATGACCAAAACAGTTTTTCCTCAAAATCTTTCGTGCGCATTATTTACAACCTCGGCTACAGTTCAAATGCCGTAGAGAAAAAACAAACGATTGTATACCTACGCCTATTTTCATCTTGATACCAGTCTAAACTCGAACCCTATATGTAAACGAAAATACCTAGAGATATTATCATGGAAGTAGAACAGCACCATCTCGTGTTCAAAATAAATAAGGCAACATGGACAATATTTTCCGATGTTTTTATTGTGACAAGCGGTGTCCTGTCTGCTCTCTCGCACTGCTCTCTCCTCGCTCCGCTCTCTCCTCGCACCGCTCTCTCCTCGCACTGACTTCTTTCCTCTAATGACAGTCTTTTTTCCTGACCCTTTCATCAGCTTGGTTTTGGTTGGCAGGCAGCTATGCCACAGAAGTTGCACCAGGGAAATTATAGACCCTGTGTTTACCAGGGCTTGGTAGGGTTGACCATCGAGCTGGCAGTTCAAATACAGTACCTTGATCTTAACCTTATCAGCTAACCAGTGTGCATTGGCCTTGGAGGTACCAGTCTCCTCACTGAACCACTCCATCGTCCTTTTCGTGATCGATTGGGACGGCTCTGGCTTTCGGTGCTGGGCAGTCACAGGTCAGTGGGTCAAACAGTGGTCTGTCAGGCAGGGTGGACGTTGTATGAATGATGGAGGGTTCACCTCTCCAACACCATGGTCAGGGCCTGGAGGTCTGGTGGGGCTGAAGTTAGGTTGAGCAGCACAGTCTGTAACCACTTTCCCCTCGAACGTCAGGGCCAGGTGGGTGGCAGGTTATCCGTTTTTACAGCACCAGTTCGAACTCACCCAATCAATCAAACTTTATTTATATACCACATTTCATACCAGGAGGCAACACAATGCGCTTCACAGAGGGGAAGAAGGGAGGGGGGGATACAAACACTTATGTGTGTAACACATTTTCAGGAGGGAAGCAAAAAAAACACCCATTTGGGCCAATATAGGAGCACTGTAACAATTCTATTCTGCATTACAGTCACATCATACCAAATGGATAGACGAAAATGGTCACAAACACAAGCACAAAAACAGCAAAGGTAAAGAGCTAGTGAAGATGCTACTGGCTTGTAAAGCCCGCTCAGCAGTAATAATAAAGAGACAATACAGACCACAAAGTATCTATCCGTGCTGCTGACTCAGCAGGACGGTGAAGAGACACTGCAGATTACAACGTCCTTATCTATGCCGCTGATTTATTTTGATTTAAGGTGGACAGCTAGTTGGACTTGGGAGAGGTAGGTGTCTTGCTGTGTTGTCTCGTTGTACTTGGGCAGCTAGGCATTCTAGGTGCAGCCGTGGTGGTTCTCTGGGGGTAGTGGCTTGGTGTCTGTAGCATGCAGCAAGGTGCCTTGGGCAGGACCCTCCTGGTCGCTAGGGGGCTGTGTGGCAGGAGTACGCTGGAGCCTTCAGGGTAGGCTGGACAGCTTCCCTCTCTAGATCCAAGTTTTATAAGCGCCAACGGCTGTGCTCAATGACTTGCTCTTGTTCTTGGATCTCTATCTCTAATCTATATATTTTTTAGTTGGCATTTATGCCCTGTGGAAACCCAGGAGTGCAGCACCATAGACCGCGTGTAGGAGAAATTTAGAATGTAAGGTTATATTCTGAAAATACTGGTGCTAGCATTCCTTTGTCAGTAGAGAGAACTCTCCCCACATGACCTATAGATGACACTAGGCTTACGTAAACAAACTATCATATCAACAAATTATCATACTAGAGGTGCAATAAACCTCATCTGTGTTGAGTGAATCATATGGTCAAGCCTAGGGTCGGAGAACTCTGTAAGTTTCCACGTGCACGCGCACTCTGTCTCTGGGATCGATCATATTGACAGCTGATATGCAGGGGAGGAGGCTTCTCACCAATAAATGGACTTGTGAACCAGACAAACTTTGTAGGACAATGGCGTGTGATGTTTTTGTCTCCTTGTGGGCCGGCCGCAAGTAATAAAGCTTTCTTAAACTTGTTCACCGACTGACTGTGCAATGCTTGATAGATTAATATTTCTGACACCGCGTCACTGGCAAGCCCGGGGTCAGGTGATTGGAGGCATGTATGTCCGGGTGCCACTCCCAAGGGAGACAACAAGCTTCCCAGGTGTGGCTCATGAGTGTATTGGAGGGCGGCCACACCATAAAAGGCAGGCCAACTCTGCCGGAGGAGGGGAGGTTGCCAGAAGTGAGTAGGAGCTAGACTCCAACACATGCTTATGGCCATAACCAACTCCTACTGCTTGTTTTTTCAGTGAGGAGGGGGGGTCCACCATCCCAGCTGGACCAGTCCAGATTGTTCCCTCAACTGAGGATGAACCACATTTCTTTTGTGTGTTTTTCTTTGTCGTTTATTTAAATAAAAGTCTGCTATTTAGTACGACAACCGTGCTTTTGACTGGTGCTGTGCTGTTCACCCCTGGCTACGTCCCTTGGTTGCCACAGCCTTTATTAATATTTATGACAGAGACAGTGGGCCTCACGTACGTACATTTGCAAACGTAGCGTTATTAGCGCCATGGCCAACCCGCAGATTGCGCACGCTGTGATACTACCCGTATTTACGAAACCTGCAGTTCATCGGGTAATCAGTGCCTTTCTCCACCCACTATACCGCAAATTGCGGGCATTTAAACACGAAATTGAATGGGCCTCCTTCTCTCTTTCTATCAAGGATCAGCCACCAAAGTCAAAACAGCTAAACCAAAGATTTAGTGATGACGAAATTGATGTGCTTGTTCATGAGGTAACAGCAAATTTAAATATTATACAAGGCCGGAATTCCATAGCCTGGCTCTGCCCTCCTACGTACTTCCGCTCAATTTTTATTTTGCTTCTGTTCTAGGTCTGGGATTTCAGTGCATCAGTCGGTTTTCAGAAACACATTTTTTGTAGGTACAATCAGCGAACAGAGGGAGTGGCTGAGAACGATGACATTGATGTCGTGCACTAGTTTGAGTTGTAGTTCAGTAATGGCGGCGGAGAAAGATGCGAGCGAAGCTATTCTGCGGTTGTGGCAACGCTGACGAATATCCATAAGTTACAGCCGGAGCAAGAAGTTTTGTTGGTGGTCATGATGTTGTGGCCCTCCTTCCCACGGGGTTCGGGAAAAGTTTGATTTTCCAGCTACGGCAGCTAGCTCCGTGGTGAAGGAGTCGGCTAGTGATTGGTTATGGCAGATCAGAGTGGCTCTGGGCAAATCCAATAGTTTTAAACTTCAAGGGAGTGGCTGAGAACGATGACGATGATGTTGTGCGCTAGTTTGTGTTGTAGTTCCGTAATGGCGGCGGAGAAAGATGCGAGCGAAGCCATTCGGTCCGTTGTGGCAACGCTGCCGAATATCCCGAAGTTAAAGCCGGAGCAAGAACAATCTTTGATCCCCACGGGGTTAAAGCTAGCTCCGTTAGTCGTGAAGGAGTTGGCTAAGGCGAACGCTAGCGATTGGTTATGGCAGATCCAAAGTGTCTCTGGGCAGATCCAATCATTTTAAACTTCAACAGAATACCCGCCTTCAAGGAAGTTAACGCTTGTCAATGGAGCGAGCCCAGACTCTCTGTACAAATGAAATGTACGAGGTTTCGTACATTTGAATGTTCAAGACCCTGGTACTGACTTTCCGAGCGGTGAATGGGATTGCACCCGACTAAATCAAGTCTCTCCTCCAGCCTTACCTCCCCCCCCCCGCCACCTACGGTCTTCTTCTGACAACAGTCTGGTGGTCCCACCTCTCAAGAGCACCCGCTCCCAACCCAAGCTCTTCTCCTGTCTGGCCCCCCAATGGTGGAATCACCTCCCCACCTCCATCAGAGACACTGACTGTCTCCCCACCTTCAAGAAAAGGCTTAAGATGCACTTGTTCCAGGAGTACAACGGTACTTAGGAATGATTTGCTGGACGTGATGTTAGCTTCCCCCAGGAACACCCATCCATCCATCCATCATCTGCCGCTTTTCCGGGGGTCGGGTCGCGGGGGCAGCAACCTAAGCAGGGAGGCCCAGACTTCCCTCTCCTCGGCCACTTCCACCAGCTCTTCCTGGGGGACCCCGAGGCATTCCCAGGCCAGCCGAGAGACATAGTCCCTCCAGCGTGTCCTGGGTCTTCCCCGGGGGCCTCTTCCCAGTGGGACGTGCCCAGAACACCTCACCAGGGAGGCGTCCAGGAGGCATCCTTATCAGATGCCCGAGCCACCTCAACTGGCCCCTTTTGACGCGGAGGAGCAGCGGTTCTACTCTGAGCCCCTCCCGGATGACCGAGCTTCTCACCTTATCTCTAAGGGAGAGCCCGGACACCCTGCGGAGAAAACTCATTTCGGCCGCTTGTATTCGCAATCTCGTTCTTTCGGTCACTACCCACAGTTCGTGACGATAGGTGAGGGTAGGAACGTAGATCGACTGGTAAATAGAGAGCTTCGCCTTTCGACTCAGCTCCTTCTTCACCACGACGGACCGATGCAGAGCCCGCATCACTGCGGACGCCGCACTGATCCGCCTGTCGATCTCGTGCTCCATTCTTCCCTCACTCGTGAACAAGACCCCGAGATACTTGAACTCCTCCGCTTGGGTCAAGATCTCCTTCCCGACCCGGAGATTGCACTCCACCCTTTTCCGGTCGATAACCATGGCCTCAGATTTGGAGGTGCTGATTCCCATGCCAGCCGCTTCGCATTCGGTTGCGAACCGCTCCAGTGAGAGCTGAAGGTCATGGCCCGATGAGCCATCAGGACCACATCATCCGCAAAAAGCAGCGACCCGATCCGGAGGTCACCAAACCGGAACCCCTCAACGCCCTGGCTGCGCCTAGAAATTCTTTCCATTTAAGTTATGAACAGAATCGGTGACAAAGGGCAGCCTTGGCAGAGTCCAACCCTCACCGGGAACAAGTTCGACTTACTGCCGGCAATGCGGACCAAACTCTGTCACCGGTCGTACAGGGACCGGACAGCCCCGATCAGGGAATCCGGTACCCCGTACTCCCGGAGCACCCCCCACATGAGCCCCCGAGGGACACGGTCGAATGCCTTTTCCAAATCCAACTCCCATGCACCCTCCAGGACCCTGCCAAGGGTGTAGAGCTGGAACACAATGACTCTTATTGAGGGACTTGTTGCTCTTGTTCGTTAGTTGTAACTGATTTAACTTCTTGTATTAGCTGTGAATTATATTATTGTTGCTTTCTTTTTCTACAGGTAGGCTACACTCTTGCACTTTTTGAGGTTCATGTTGTTTAATTTGTAACTTGTTTAACTACATGCTCTTGGTTCTTCCCATTGGCACTTATTTGCTTTTCACAATGTATGCTTCAGTTTGGCTACCCGCAATTTTTTGGGGCTATCTCGTTGTTACGATCAGTGACCTATGCACTTTGTAAAGCTCTCTCTTGGAAGTCGCTTTAGATAAAAGCGTCTGCGAAATGAATAAATGTAAATGTATTACTGCTGTCATTTCACCAGGAGGCATATACGAGGGAACCCGCGTGCATCCAGGTTTACACCTGGTTTTAAGAGGCGCAGAATTTTCACCGCAAAATAGAGGCGCTCTTTCACGGGAGTTTTTTGTACATACCGCAGAATAATTAGGCGCACTTTATGCATCCCCTCCCATCTCTTTATGGGAAACTCTCACTTTCCCCTTGCCCTCCCGTGAATGCATATGCACGACACGGAAAGGCGCAATTTGCCATTTTCAGTTCCCGCGACAGGGAGTCTGCGCTTTTACCTCAGTGCGGCATGTTTGTACATACCTCGCCATGCTTTTACGCGCAAATTGCGAAACAAATACGCCTGAAGTGGGCGCAAAAGCGTTAGTACATGAGGCCCAGTGTGTTTTTGGAGAGGACAAGAAATGTGTGGAGGGAGAGGGGGGATGACATGTGATAAAGGGCCTGGGCCGTAACCCTTAATCCCACATGGTGCGCACACCAGTCAGGTGAGCCACCGGGACACCCCTCTGTCTCCATTCTTAAGTCTAGGTTCTCAGATCCTATTTGTGACATCAGTGTGGCTAGCAAGCATGGATAAAATCATTGGGAAGCAGAGTTCTCCAGGTTTCAAAGCAATTCCTGTGCCCCAATACACAGTTTGAGCCCAGGAATGCTGTTTAGTGTAGGATCACAACAACAGTGGCTGGAAGTCTAACCCCAACACAAACCCTAACCCAACCACACCAACACTGAAATCCACACACAAACAGCACAACAACCAAAACATGGACACAACAGTACAACAACGCTATTAAAACACAAACATCAGCAGTCCCATGAGCCTTGTGCGCACCAGAGCGGAACTGTCAACAAACAGAGCAACTGCTTTCTCCGGTGGCATTATTTATCAGCCTGTAGTAGAACTACAGAAGTGGATCTAATAGCTGATATGATAGCTTGTGTGGTGTGAGTATAGTGCTTGACAGCACCCGTGCCATAGTGCAGTCTAGGGGGGGTACACGTCTACATTCATGCTCAAACTTCTCATTTAAATGTATTGTATTGATTTAGCAGATGTCTTTATTCAAAGCGACATACAGACAGTGCATATAGTAAGTACAGATGATGACCAATGACTATAAATGTACAGTTTTAACAGTGTTACAGGGGTTAGTGCCATGGAACAGTCTGTAGTTTATAAGATACTGTGCAACAACAGCCTCATCTTTTCTCCTCATAACAGTATATCAACAGTATAACAAGATTCAAAGCAGGAAGAGACTAACACTTCCCACCTTGATCCAAGTGATAAAAAATGAGTTTTGATGTAACTTTTATAATAGCCTAACTTAAAAAAAATCTACATCCATTCCTAAAGGAGAGAGGGACATGAACAGACAAAGCAAGATAAAGATGGAAAGAGATGGAGATAGGGTAGCAGACGGGAGAGGTGAGCAGTACTGTGAGAGAGACACAGTGAAAGATAGAGAGAAAGTAAACAATGAGAGACTTTGACTTTACAAATATATTTATTGGGCAGTCAAAACATGCCAGCTAGCCACAAGTTACATCACAACAGACATTTTGGATCCTACCTACTCACGCTGAAGCATAAACTCAGATCAAATTATGCAAACCCCCCCAAAAATTGCCCTTGGTTACAATGTTATCACCAAAGCCCCCTGCTCATTCACTGTGCACAAGGCACCCCTCTCCCCCCACAGCAACAAACTCTTGCATCTTTCTCACCATCTTACAATATGAAAACTCAATGCACAATCTTGCCATGACCAGCCTTAGCAACACTGCCATGCACAGAGACAGTGAGAATGTGAGAGAATAAAACACAAAATGTACCTGCAGTGGTATAAAACTGCATATTTGAAGCCAAAGCAGTGACACGTCATCTCATGTGAAAACAATGTTGGGGTGCTATATCCCCAGAGCTCCAAGAGAGGGAGCCATCCCTCCTCACAACACCTCACTGACTTCTTCCTGCTGAGCATCCAACACCTGCATGTCGGTTTCTGTGTGTATCCAAGTTCAAATGGCTGAACTCATACCACCATAGGAGGGTGTGTGTGTCTTAGTCAGAGGACCTTGGGTGGAACCTGGTTAGGGGGAAGTAAGTGTCTAATGTGAAAATAGCACCTGTGTTGTTTTCAGGGATTGTCTATCGTCTGATCTGAATTCTCGTACTCAGAAAGTCTGTCTTGTCCTTTGTTGACCTGACCTGGTTTTCAGTCCTCTCATCCATCAGAAATCTTGAACAAGTTTGACTTGCTTTGACTCATTGTTCCTGACCCTATGACCAGTGGCATTTTGAATAAAGTTATGAAGATCAAAAGAAGGACCAGTATGCCATGATAAACACACCCTTACCTGACAGACACACTGGTATTTGACCACCTGTTTCTGTTCCTGACCAGTGATCCATCATCCTGCTCTCCGCACACGTCTGTCTGGTCCCTCTCTTCTGACACTTTGATCAATGTTCAGGCTCGTGCCCCAGAGACCCAGATAAAGAAAGAAGGAGGATAAAAAAGAAGAAAGAAGGATGGAAAAACACTTCTCTTTGTTTTTCTCTCTGCGGTATTTGTCTTGTGGGAGTCAGGTTCTTTAAGGGGAATTGGAGGGCTTAACACTATGTGTGAGTGCACGTGTGTGTGTGCCCCTCTTGGGAGCACCGCGGTCTCTTCCTGACTTTTAAAAGTCCTCCAGTGGCCTGAGAGCAACACCAGACAGGCAGGGGATGGGAGGAGAGAAAGGGTTAAAGAAAGAGAGCAATCGCAGAGAAATCAGAGGGGATAGAATGAATGAGATGAGTAGATAGAGAGAGAGTGAGAGAGAGAGAGAGACCAAAGGACAAGGACAGGGAAGTCTTGGGGAATGAGAGAACAACAGAGGGAGATAGAGGGAGGGAGGGAGTGACGGAGAGGAGAAAGAGAGAGACGGAGAGCGATGGATGGGGGAGAGATGAGAGAAGCAGAATGCAGTGATGTACTTGAGAGAGGCAGGACTGAGTTGGATGTCAGGTAGCTGTCAAGGTGACAACAAGTACAGCTGTCTCTCTTGCTCTCGTCTGGAACGCGCCGCTTTTGTCTCTCCTCTTCACGCCGGGTTCAAACGGCGGTTAATCGTGACGCCGGGAAGAAGACAAGGGCCATGTTGGAACGTCTCAGAGACACCTCCGAATGGAATCCTGTTATCTCTCGTCCAGGGAGCAAAATCATGAGTTGGACATCTGTAGATTCTGTCAAATTGACCAACCTCTCGCTGTGAATCTACCCTTTTCATTAGTAGGTAAATGACAGGGCACAAGGGAGATGTGAGGGAGGGAAGATGTGGCGAGGGCCACTTTCGTCAGCAGCCTCCCTGCCAGTCGAAAACCCAAGGTGTGCCTCAGCGGTGAGAGGTGCCTCTTGCTCCTTGAGTACTGTCTTGACGACACTGCTCACATGAGATGCATCCACAGAGAGGAGGTACCTACAAAAGAGGTCTGCAAGGATCACAGCATTACTGTGGATCAAACAGCCTCACTGACCCCTGCTGGTGGAGCAGCCACACCGCGATGGCAAGTGAAGTCTGTGCTCCACACACTTCATTAAAGATAAAAGCACACCGGACCCTCAAACTCACGCGAACACACACGCAAACACACACATGCGCACACACCTCGACCCTCACACTACTAATTGGCGAAGGGAGGTTGTGAAAGTGCACTGATTTGCATGTGGTTTCGGTTGCCGTGACGAGTGGAGGACCTCGTTTGGTTTGGCTTCCTGACTTCACCGCGGCTGATGCAGACACCATTAACACTCCTGATGAGACACTTTTTTATTGTATTTCATTCCCTCCCACCCTCTTTCTCTCTTTCTCTCTCTTTCACTTCTAACATTCTCTCTCCATTTTCCTCACTCCCTGCCCTGCCCCCCCCCCCCATCCCCTCCACAAACACCACTCTCTTGCCTCTCTCCACAGAAGTAAATGCACGGCCCCGCATCAAAGGGGTCAGCGGAGAGCGGAGGGACGTCTAAAGAGAAAGCATCAGACAACATAATGGAAGTGTAATGCCTGTCCGTGCTTCTCTTTGCTTTAATGATGTCTTCCGCGGGTGAGGAGGGGCAGGCCAGTTAAAACCGACACTTCAGATGAAGAGAAAGACAGAGAGCGAGAGAGCGAAGGAGACAGAGAGGTTGAGAGATGAAGAGAGAGAGAGAACACCTTCTCGCACGGTTCACCTATTTGTTCCGGGGTGTTCTGTGGCCGTAGGGCATGGGTTTGAGGTGGGGAGTGTTGGCGTGTTGGCGTGCTGCCTGGCACACGGCGCCAGCAGGTTGCAACAATAGACGATGTTCGTCAAAGTTTGAACCAGTATGTCAGACAACACCGTGAACTGAACTCTCTCTGGCTGTGGAGAGCATGAAAAGTTCTCTCAGCAAAGCGGACCCTTTTTTTCGTTTCTTTTTTCTTGGTCTTTCATTCTCTAGTCTCTCTGTAGTGCTGTTGGTGTGTCCCCTTCTCTCATCATTTTGCAAACACACACACACACAAACACAGAGGCCCAGAGAGAGTGGTGTGAAGTTGGATCTTTCTGTGAAACTGTGTGGATTCTCCCTGAAGTGTGTATTTGCACACAGTGTCTTGTTCTCCCTATTTCTCTCTATTCCTCTCTATTTCTATATGTGTACATGTGTGCGTGAATCTTGTGTGTGTGTGTGATTTGGGCAAGGAGAGCTTTCATTTGTATTCAGAACTGTTTCTGATGGCAACCACAGCAGAACAACACAAAGACATTCTCCTTCGTCAGTGGATTCCTCTCCCTCCACTCTCTCCCCTCTCTCCCCACTCTCCTCTCTCTCCTCTTTCCTCTCTCTCCCCACTCTCCCCTCTCTCCCCTCTCTCCCCTCTCTCCCCACTCTCCTCTCTCTCCCCTCTCTCCTCTCTCTCCCCACTCTCCCCTCTCTCCCCTCTCTCCCCTATCTCCCCTCTCTCCCCTCTCTCCTCTCTCTCTTGGTATTTTTTTAAAACTTTTTTACTAAAACATTCAGGGCATTTAGATAGATTTAGCAAGAACATGCCCCACTCACTTTTAACCTCCTCTTCTCTCCATCAACCATCGCTCCTTCTTTGGCCTTCTTCCTTTCCACTTCATTCTCTTCCTTCTGTCTAGTTCTTGATCTTCCTGTCCTCTTCATCTCATTCATGAACACAAGACGATGGATGGGGAGAGAGAGTCTGAAACAGTGGGATGGATGGAGAGAGAGAGAGTCAGAAAAGCTCTCCACCTCATTCTTCTACCTCCTGGCTGAATGAGAGTGATCTAATTGTCTCCCATTGAAATGAGAGAGTTTAAATTCAGGTTGCCTGTGCTTCATCAGTTCAACAGGAAGAACGACACCGTCTCCCTCGTTCAACATCGAAAGAGGAGCCTAATCTTATTAGTGAGGGATTCTGGTAAGCCTAATTTGCTGTATTGTGCAACATCAAGGTAATCTAATAGTCTTTTAAGTGGTACAGGCGTGGATTACACAGTGCTCAGATAACGTAGGCCTCCCAAAATAATCATCTAGGAATGATAGTACAAAAGAACAGATGAGTCCACTAGCTGTCTCTCTCTCTATGTCTCTTTCACTCAGTCTCTCTTTGTCTCTTTCTCTTTTTCACTCTCTGAGATGGACTTACAGACACAGAAGTATGCATGCAAGTGCAGACAAACTGGACACATGCATGCATGCACACAAACTGGACACATGCATGCATGCACACAAACTGGACACATGCATGCATGCACACAAACTGGACACATGCATGCATGCACACAAACTGGACACATGCATGCATGCACACACGTGCTGATTTATAAACATTTCCAACAAAGCGCCACACTTGGAAAAACTAACTTCCCTGTCTTTCTTTGGAGATTAAGCATTGAGAATAAATCTGTTTGGTGTGTCGAAGCGCCTCTGTGTACATGCCTGTGTGTGTGTGTGTGTGTGCGTGTGTGTGTGTGTGTGTGTGTGTGCGTGTGTGCGTGCATGTTTGATGTTTGGAGACAACTGAAGCAATGTTGATGTGATAATGAAGAGCAGAAAAGCAGTTTGTTTTTCTGGGGAGCAAACTCACACACCAGTGGTATAGAGTCAGAAGGTTACACAGTACACCGACATGAGAAAAGGGTTTCTGTTTTGAAATCAGAATGACAGCTAGTGATGTTTCATAAAGATTTCCTACAGCCAGTGGCTCAGTGAATCATTTAGTTTCATTCATTGTGTATATTCCCTTTGTCAATGAATAGTTTATTTATTTAATGAGTACAAAAGTTCTTTGTTTTACCCTCTTCTCATAAAAATGATTTGAACTCTTTTCTTCATTCCTTTGTTTCTTCTCTCCAGTCCTTCTCAGCATTCTCTTTCATCTCTTACTCAACTACAACACATGTATACAAAATACATTTAGTCATTTAGCAGACGCTCTTATCCAAAATAGCAAGACCTAATCATTAGTTTAATAATGGCTAGTTTAACTGTGGTTAGCAAACTTTTCAAACGATGACATTAGAACGTCAATCACACAAACACACGTACACACACATCTACACAGGAACACACAAACACAAGAACACACACACACACATGGGGCAGACACGAATTAAGATGGTGATGTGTGGAGGGAGTAGTGAGGTTACACCCTGGTTACACCCCCAGAACAGTTAATGAGAGATAGAGACATGAGAGACAGTCTAACCCTGTGGAACTCTGATGCCATTAAAGATGTAAACACACAGCCGTCTCACAGCACTACCTGTGACTCATAGGTCTTGTCAGTAGATAAAACATATCTAAATTACATGTGTTCAACTTTGTGTTACCAGGGACTAAACCTCAAAACCCATTTTCATTTGAAACCTCAAAGTTCTGGATGAAATCCCTTACAGTTGTTGCAGTGTTCTTTTGAATCCTTCAAGGTTCTTTCTGACCTGGGTTTCATGTGGGCAGTAGAACCAACAGTGTTATTCTTTTGTTTCAAGAGTCATCCATTAAGAGTCTGCAGCTCTGGTGTCGTGTTGGTTTCAGCCCTCTGCAGTATATGACCCACCGTTCCAAACATGAACAAACCAAAACAAAGTTACCCCAGACACGTCCCCATTCTCCGTGGCTTGCTGTCTGTTTCAATGAAAAGAGCAAAACAGCAGAACAGGGAATTCTTGGGATGTGCCTTGGCAAGAATGGTCTGGATCGGAGCCGGTCCAGATTTGCTCAGTCAGCTTGTTGAAGCTGAGGCGGTGCCGGGTGCCAAATCACTGCCCCGTATCTGGTCTCCGCAACAGCATGTTTACGGGCACTGGCAGTGCCACGTCACTTTTGCTCTCGGCCGCGCCTACAAGAGAAGAAAAAAAAGGAAGTATCGTTCTCTCTACGTATGTATTTCTGTGTTCTCTCGCCCCACAAAGCAGGCAGGGGAAGAGATCCTCACCCAGAGCGTCGGAGAGATGTTTGTAAGAAGGGAGCAGACGATTTACATGAGAGCTTGGCTCTGGACCTCAGATGATTCTCCAAGAGAGGCCTCCTCGCGTTTATGACACATCCTCACTTCACTTACCGAACGCATGATTTCCATTAGGGTTTATTTAAGTGTAAGAGAGCGAGAGAGAAAGTCTAATTGCGTGTTTATGTGCGTGTGTCTGTGTGTGTGCGTGTTTGCGTGCGTGAGTGACGAACGCCATATGTCAGGGCAGATGGAGACACACCAGCAGGACACAAAGAAAGAACCGAAGAAATGGTGTTTAAAGTCTGTCTTTCAGGAGAGAGGTACAGGGAGGGAACACACACGCTCTCATCTCCAAACACGCGTTCTCTGGCGTCTCCCCAACCTGGAGAGACGTTCTCAGCACGCCCGACGCAGAGACGGCATCTGTCTCTCCTCCCTCTCTCATCTCTCCTTCACACGCTGCTCCTCCCTCCATCTTTCCTCTCTCTTTCCTCATCCAAAGGCAAGGCTCAAAGGTTGCGTCTCCTCTTCTTTTGTTCGAGCTGCGGGCACGAGTGTGTTTTTGTGTGTGTGTGGGTTTGTGTTTGTTTGTGCGTTTGTGGGTTTGTGTGTGTGTTTGTGTGTGGGTGTTAGAGAGAGTTCTTTACGGTATGAGGGAACTTCTCTGCTGTGTTGGCTGAGCTCTACGTCTCCGTGATGTGATCGACCGGAGCTAATGAATAAGCCCAAACTTAAGGTTTGACTGAAGGCAAACCTAGCTGATGAGGAAGCTGTACATTAGTTGTCTTGATGCTTGATGTACAGTCACACACACACACACACACACACACACACACACACACACACACATACACACTCACACGAGTATAAATGTAGGACTATTTATTAACATATCCCCTACCAGCCTTGGCTGTAAACCTTATCAAACATTCTGTCTGATCAGAAGTCATGAATTATAAATATGAGGACAAACAAATGTGTGCATGTGAAAGAGAGAGAAGTGATAAGGATGAATGAGTTTTGAATATGAGAACAAACAACAAACAAATGTTTGGTACAGTGGGAGATGACGCTTAGAGGGTGCCTCAATATGTGTGTGAGCTTGTGTGAGAGTGTGAGCACGTGTGTGTGAGTGCACGTGTACAACCATGTGTGTGTGTGTGTGTGAGAACATGCATGTGCTTGGGTGAGCCAGTGTGTGTGTGTAAGCTCTGTGTGTTCACGTGAGCAGGTGTGTGTTTGTGTGAACTATATGTGTGTGTGACCAGGTGTGTTTGTGTGAGCATGTGTACATAGTCAGAAAAAGAGTCTGCAAGAGCCTGTGTATGTGTATGTGTGTCCGCATGTGTAAGAGCGTGTGGGGTTGTATGTGCTTCAGTGCCCACGTAACACCCATCGTCTAGATCCTGGATCTTCTAAATCCTGTTATAATTCCCTTCAATCCCACCTGTCACCAGGCATGGATTCACAGCTGATCAGGGAATCCATGGGAATGTTTCGGAAATCCATGGGAATAGTCGGCAAACTGTGGGAATCTGTTTTAACATTGAGAGCTGGAATAGCGATGAGTTGACCTTGGGAATGCAAAAGAAAGCTGGTAGGTGTTTGATGAACATGTTGAGATTGGAGTGTGTGTGTGTGTGAGCTACAGTCAATGTTGGTCAGATGTGAGACCAGGTGTTCCACCAGGTGCAAGGGAGGAGGCAGCTGTTGGTAGACTATGGGAATGTATTTAAAGAGGCAACACACACACACATGCACACACCAAAGAAATGTCTGAAGCAAATCCCCCACCTCATTGAGATTGACTCACTGTTCTGTGTGTCAGCAACAATGACTACTCAGCCAGGCCTGTGTGTGTGTGTGTGTGCATACATGCAGCCTGCAGCCTGTGTGCCAACAGCACTTCAACTCTGTCTGCAATGGTAGCACCACTTGAAAACCTCTTCAGAGATCCACCGTCAGGATAACCACAGTTTGAGAGGGGGGAGGAGGAGAATCTGAAAGCCCTCTGAAACAAAACAAACAGATATGATTCAATGACTCGACTTCAAGGTTTTCAGAGTAGGCATTCAAAACATTTAGTCTCAAACGTGTAACATTTTCTTTTTTTCTTCTTACCCTGCAGTTATCCACAGACTGTCCTATTGCAGTCTGCTATGCAGGGCCTGTGCAATGTAACAAAGATGAACCCTAACCCTCAACTAACCTAACCTAGTACTAGCACTAGTAGAGTTGATGATTAATTAGTAAGTAGTTCTCATGGTTAGCTTATAGCAGTTAAGAAGCTTTGTTTTAAAGCAACAAGGTACCCAAAAATGTCTGGTCCAAATACTCTGGAATGACACACTGTTTGGCAGAATGAGCTGTTCTGTTGACTGTGATCTGAATATCTGCAGTGTGCATGGCATAGGGAGAAAGGGGAATTAACTCCCCTTAAAGGTGGGATGATGACAGAACTGGCAACCCCCATATACCGCAGTCTTTAAACTATTTCCCTAATTAGCTAATAGCTTCTTAAAACTTTTAGAAGATTATCCAATAGGGGCTAATCACCACCATTTAAATATTCAGAGATGGACACTGCAAAAGATCACACACCTTCCCAGAGGGAATGAAGAGATGAAGGAGGGGGGGAAGAGAGCTGGAGAGAAAGATGGAGGACAGATAAGGAGGGACCAACAGAGAGAGCCGTGTTGAAGCTTCTGTATATTGGGTGAGAGGTCAGCGTTTAAGAAGAGAAGAACAGAAGGGAAGTGAGTGTCTGTCAGGGAAGAATGAGAAAGAGTGAAGGAGTGTTGGGCGGTTGACGGAGTGTTGAAGTGTGTTCTCTTCAGTAGCAACAGGGATGAGTGGAGTCTGATGCAAGGGCCTGTAACACAAACATACAGGCGCCATGTCATGCTCAACCAGATGCATAAACTGTGCTTAGTTACTCCCAAGGAGTCTGTAAACCCAATACCTCCATTTACAGTTTTTCTCGATTGCTAACACACAAAAATGGTATGTGTAAGCCATCCCCACAAAACCATTTTGCCAAATCCCAGCAGAAAGACCATGTACCCCAATCTTTAAACACAATTTACCCTTTTTGACACATTTCTCAGGTTCATTCACACTTCTTTGCAAAAGTCTAAACACACCTCTTACTTTAAGACACAATTATCACCATTATGTCATTCAGAAAACACTGCCATTTGATAAGTAAACCCAAAACAGCGCAATTCAAACACCCTTACCAACCAATTATCCATGTGTAAGCACTAACAACCAAATATACTCAACAAGCAATCAGGGGTTTGGAATGAATACAAAGGTAAGCTCATCTGTACTTTGAAATCATGGATGAAAATATCAGAAGAAAAGGAAGAATTGTCCAAATGAGAGGAGGTGGACAAGGGAGAGGAAGAGGCAGAGGAAGAGGAAGAAGAACAACAATCTCAAATGAGATCCATGCCACACTATGACAGAAATCCCTATGATGATTTGTTTATTTCCTTGTTTTCTTAGCCTTTGTTCCCCAAATTACAATTTACAGCAATACATTTGTGTTGTTGACTAACAGTACTACTATTTGTATTCTGTGACTACTACAGTATCAAGAGCTCAAAATGCAATTGCTGTATAATAGAAAATAAACAGCCTGTAAGAAGGACAATTGCAGTAATTGTGAGTTTTATGATTTACATCATGTCAAACTCATGAGGTGGAACATATCTAAAATTCAGGGACACGTTATAGTCAATGGTTCTTGAAAACCTTTTTATAATAGTGTTTTCAATTCCTCCCAGCAGTGTCTAAAGGGTATTCAGAAGGTTGAATTTATTTGAGGGCTTTGTGTGTATTTTGAATGCAAAGTTAGGTTTATACGACAGATAATATGGTTTTGACTACAGTGTTTGATTTTGGGTCAAAAGTCAAGGGTTTGGCCAAAACAGTGTAAGTATGAAGATGTGTGTTTAGAGTTTGGAGAAAACACAGTACACATTCAAGAAATGTGTCTTAGCAATTGAGAAAAACTGTAATGCGCACACACACATGCATGCATATGCAATGCTGATGGTGCTGGATGAGTAAGGTTTTCAATTGGGTATTGGGTTGTCTCAACATGGCCATGGCTGGCAAAAAAAGAAAAAATGCTATATGGAATAAATCTGATGAAGACTCACTTTCTTTCTGGTACGTTTGTTGGAGCATTTTTCATGCTTTACATTTACATTTAGTCATTTAGCAGACGCTCTTATCCAGAGCGACTTACAGTAAGTACAGGGACATTCCCGCAAAGCAAGTAGGGTGAAGTGCCTTGCCCAAGGACACAATGTCATTTGGCACGGCCAGGAATCGAACTGGCAAACTTCAGATTACTAGCCCGATTCCCTAACCGCTCAGCCACCTGACTCCCGCTTTATTGGACAGTTTTAAGTGAAGTGTGACAGGAAAGGCAGGGAGAGAGAGACATGCAGCAAGGAGGCAGGGGTTGTGTTTGTGTGAGTACTGCAGTCTCCATACCCTGGCATTCAGACAAAACAGGATATAAACAGCTCATGATGATGCTTGTTCAAGATTATCCAAAAATTAACATTAAAGCTTTGCTCTTGTCTCTCTATACAAGTATAAATATACTAGCTGTGGCTATTGAGGGGCAAATATTGTTATTGGGCAAGGAGTGGCCTGATGGTTGAGAACAGGAAATCAACATTTGTGTGTTACGTCAGATTGAGGCCACCCTGACCATGTTTTTCATCGACCTGTACACACATACCCTCCCCTATAACTGAGCTGTGCTTCAGAGAATTAAGGCTGGAGTCTCTCTGCTTGCAAGCGTAATAAAGTCATATCTTGGTTCTACCTTAGTCTGAAATCAACAGGTGGAGGAAAAACCTCCATAACACTACCAAAGCTGAAATCAAACATCAATCAAACAATTGCTTTTGCATTGTTGTCATCTGTAAGTCTGTGCATGTCTGTGGACTTACGGACACATTTTGTTTAGATATAATGTGGTTTTATGCTTCCATTACTTGGGAATGTCGTTGCTGTCTCCCCAGAGGGAATGATGCCATACCCTAGGTTTTTGTGAAACGCTGCCACTGAAAAGAGCCTAGGCTAAATTCAAACCCAGGCTGCTGTGCTAACGCTGCGTTCACACTGCAGCGGAGCGGGCGGCGCGTGGCGTCGGCTTCCAATTCATTTACAGTTTTTCTCGATTGGTTACACACATTTTCTGAATGCATACCTCATACTCTCAGAACTCTACACACAAATCAAGAAAACACACACACAATGGGCAAAACCCCTCACTTCTCCTGCAAAATTAAACTTTACATTCAAAACAATGTTATTTCTTCTCAAAATTGTATTTTGTCTTCAAATGACACACACAACCCATCATATGAATCGACATTTATAAGAACCATTTGAACACTGATGTGCTCAATGTAAAACACTATCATCATAGTGATTTAGGCCTTTTTTTGTTCAGTGTGTTATAAAATATTGAGAATATTGTTTTTATACTCAGATCACAGAAATACACGGTAACAAATATATTTTACGTATTTTTCCCAGAAAAACAATGTAAGCAGTGTACATCCCAACCAACACAAAGTTGCACATACAGTGCTCTACATACAAAACAACATAATCATTTACTGTATAGTGTACACGGTTACATTATTATTATTTTTCTTTGTATTTGCCGTAATGTTATGGCGTTATTTTCTAGGACCATGTTCATGATTTCAGTTTTCTGTTCAGGAGACAGAAGATGTTCCCGACCACCTTGTGTTGGTAATCTTTCAGTTCTGCCAAACAAATAGTAAAATACTGTAAATACTGTGTAGGAATACAAAGTAGGAATACATTTCCCAAATACTTGAAACATACTTTATTTGTACAGTCCTACAGAACAGTCCACAGGCAATACTGTACTACTGTACTCATTGAGTACTGTATTGATATGCAGTAGGCCTACTGCAATTTTGTAGTGAGAGTAGATTTCTTACCTATTCTCATTTCGGAAAGTCCGGATGATGGATGCTACAGTGTACCTGCTCAAATTTGGCTGTACTCTTTGCCCAACCTCCTTGTTAGACCATGGTTGACTACATGGTCAACCAAAGCGGCTCGGATTTCATCAGAGATTATGGTCCTTGGCCTTCCTCATCCTCGTCCTCCCCGTCCTCCTCCTCTTACTCTCACTCCTCTGCCTCTGTTTCCAATGTTGGCATCCATTGCTCAAAAACAGAAGAGGTCACTTGTTGCCCTTTTATGCTAAAGCTCTGATTGCTAATTGTAAAACTGTGTGACAGGTGTTTGTCCTTGCGATGAGTCAGAGTGCGTATCTAAATGGCAGTGTGTTCCTTGTGAAAACAAAAGATTTTCTTCATGAAGATTGTGCCAAATGCAGAGAATTGTGTGTAGTGTTTTGAAAAAAGTGTGTTTTAGAACTGCAATTTGAGTGTAAAGCAGGAATTGTGCTTGTAGTTTAGCAGAATTGGTTCATGGGGTTGGTGCATGAGTTACATGTTGTGGTCATTGTACCAAGTACCAGTATTTGTGTGTAAACAATTGAGAAAAACTGTAAAATGAAACCAGGCGTTGACACTCGCGTAGGGCATTGTGGGAAGGCGAGCGGAGCGGAGCATTGCAAGTTGGATTTTCTCAGCGTTATGTAAATGAGGAGCGTGAAAACGCTAGCGTTGGCCAATCGGATTGGTTTCTTGTTTCTTGTAACGTAGCAACTGTTCGTCATGGTAAACATTTCTAGGTTTGACAATTTCAAGATGGAGGAGAAACTTTTCGTATGTGTCTGCACACCCAGTTCTGTTCAGAACAAAGTTACTAATGTGACGAGCCTGAATTTAAAGAATACATTAAACTAATAATGCATGGTGCATGGTTGCCGATGTCGTCATTGTTCCTAGTGTGTTTTTATAGCCTACTTTTAAATTAGGCTCAAGACGCACTTGTTCCGGGAGTACAACGGTACTTAGGTCCTAAGTTAGGAATGGTTCGGTTGACCTGATGTTAGGTTCCTCAAGAATCACAATGACTCTTGCTTAGAGACTTGTTGCTCTTGTGGTTAGTGGTAACTGTTTTAAATTTTTGTTCTCGCTGTGATATATTGTTTTTATTACTGTTGCTTGCTTTTTTCCACAGGTACACTTGCACTTATAGCTGTTCATGTTGTTTAATTGTAAGTTGTTTAACTACATGCTCTTATGGTTCTTCCCTTTGGCACTTACTTTGGTTGTTCACAATGTGTGCTTCATGTTTTGGCTACTCGCGATGTTTTTTGGCTATCTTGTTGTTATGATCAGTGACCTATGCACTTTGTAAAGCTCTCTCTTGGAAGTCGCTTTGGATAAAAGCGTCTGCTAAATGAATACATGTAAAATGTAAATGTAAATTTAGTCTGGTCTAGCCCAGCCTACAAACGACTGGTTGAGTGACCGGTGGCGTAACATGTATTCTACTGTAATCTTGCACTAGTAAAATCTTGCACTTACATAAATGTTGTGTAAAAGTGGTATTTTGATCGATATTGTGAGTACATGAACCCAAATCTGCACGCTTGGCCATGACTACAACAGTGACCTTAGAGAACTACAACTCTGTATTAACTTGTCTAACACGCCCCCGAGCGTGGTGTATTGTGGGAAGGCAAGCGATGCAGAGCGTTAAAAAACGCTGCAGTGTGAACGCAGCGTCAGTCTGCATGGTACGCACACTTATGTGCTAGCGGGGTGCCTCAAAGACTCTTCTGCTAAAAAGTTGTCAGTTGATTGGAATTAATCAGGGTCTTCTTATCTTCTTATTTAGAAAATAATAGACACCTTCATTTAACCTCTTAACCCCAGTAAACAAGGCCACCACGATCACAGTCTCATTAGCAGCCAGGACCTGAAGGGAGAAAGTGAAGCTTGAGTGAAGCGCTTGAAAAAAGTCTGTTTACTTCCATGTTGAAAAAGGAATCTTGAAAAACGAACAGGTTCAAAGCAGGTGGAAGAATACGGGGGCTCTCGATGGACTAAAGCCCAATTAAAATGGTTCCTCTGCAAACTGAGAGATAAAAACGGACGGGTGGGGTGGAAGGGAAGGAGTGGGGGGTCAGGACACAGATGGCGTCGAGTTGAAAGTGTCCGAAAAAACCTCAGCGATGTTGAGATGCCAGTCTAGTCATGCTGCTGGCTAGGTGAGGGTCCTCATCAAAGTGGGGCTCTTTTAACTTGTGATCGTGTCCTTGTCCTGTCCTAGTCCATCTCACTCCCAGGCCAGTCGAATCGAAAACAGTTTATTCGCTAATAGGGTAAACCTCCAAAGATTTGAGCTGAACCTAAAATACCTTTCATTTACTAACGTTGTAAAATACAAAACATAAATAAAAAGATATAGATGTCAAAACATGTTAAGTGATATTGACCATTAGAACTTATTGGAGTATTGAAAGTCCTTTGATGATGTCAGAAAGTCTCAGCTCACATTAATGTTCAAACTAAAGATGAAAGGAATCATAGTTGACTGCTGTACCTGCTGATCGGCCTTTGCTTCTCTCGCTTCGCTCTCTCTCGCTCTCGGTCTCTCTTGCTCTCTCTCGCCTGCTTAAACAGAAACCTTTTATATTGAACTTTGAATGGTGAATTTCTATGTATACTGATTCCACATCTGGGTTCAAGGTTTAGCCTAATTGACATCAGTAATTTCAGCAATTCCAAAATGTATGTGTGTGTTCTTATTCACTTTATTACTCTAACAAGGACGAATCTCCAGTAGAGATTGAGTCCTCAGCTTTCCAAACAAGGTCACACGTACCCCACCCCCCCCGCACACACACACACGTACACACACATGCAATCATGGGATCATTGCTGTAATCTCAGTCAATCTGGTTTAAAAAGATCAAATTCACCTTCAGATAAGGCTTACGTTAAAAGATTTCCAATGGCAGTTAACTGTGTGTGTGTGCGCACACGTGTGTCTGTGTGTGTTTGGGTGGGTGTTTGAGTGTGTGTGTGTGTAACAGTGGTGAGTTTATGTTATCAACAGGATTTGACTCCCCAAAAACGAATAAACCTAGGCTTGTGGCTGAACGTGACTCCTAATTCATTCATTCATTGTGTCCCTCAACTCCAGGACTGGGTGAGAGGGCTGTTCCCTGCGTGCCCTCTAGGGGTCCCTGTCGCTCTGTCACTGCAGCGTGAAGACTGACGGAGTGCACTCGGTTCAACTGTGAGGAGATGTGAATGAAATATAAAAGTGGTGATGACTTGACAAAGCAGTAGCTCACCACTAGGACCCCATTTGGTCTGTTTTCCCTGTGTGTCTGTGTGTGTCTGTGTGTGTGTGTGTCTGTGATTTGACAATTATATCCAATTGAAACAAGAAAGAAAAAAAACAACTATTTACCTGGCCAAGGAAAATCAATTACACTGAGTAATTTCACGGTGAATGGCATTAGATTACACATTCAGACGTTTAAACAGTGTACTGAAAGGAAGTTCTGCTTACACAGTCTAAGAAAGGCAAGGCAAGCTAAATGCTTACCTGGAAGATTCCAAGATACAACTCACCTTCTTTTCTCGTTGCCTGCAATTTTCTTAGCTCTTTAAAAGGAACCCTCGATTAAAAAAAATCGATTAAAGGGGGCAAGGGCAGATAATGTGTCTTTGGTTGTGTGTGTGTATGTGTTTGTGTGTGTGCTGTTTTATTTGTCTGTATGTACTCTGTTTGATTGAAAGAGAAAATGTGATCCGCTGCATGTTTGTGTGTGTCTATGTATGTGTGTGTGCAATTTTGCGTGTCTATGTGAGTGTGGATGTGAGTGGTGTGTGCGTGTGTCTGTGTGTGGACCCTGTGCTGTGCCATTTGGCAGCAGGCAGAAGGCTGTGTTTTAGATGAATAAATGAAGGGATGAGAGCTCCTTTCAACTGGCTCAAGTGACAGCTCTTAGCGGGTGACTGTCATGGAATATGTGTGTGTGTGTCTGTGTTCACATATGTGTATAGTGCCAAATGTGGTCTCATTTCCAGAAACCGAACTTGGCATTTAAAATATTCCATGAAAGACATGAAGAGAGAGAGAGAGGGGGACAGAGAGCAACACAGAGAAGGACAGAGATAGAGGGAGGGACAGAGGGACACAGAGAGAGAGAGGGACAGAGAGAGAGAAAGCAAGAGAGAGAGAGAACAGGAGGGAGAGATGAGTGAACTGAGAATGGACTGGGACATCATAGTGGGTAGCAGAAGCGGAAATGGATCTCCGTCCATTAGCAAGCCGAACCCCAGACTCAGCAGCACTGATGATGAGGAGCAGACCGGTGGGTCGTGCTCAGACACTGTACCCAGGCTTTCTCCACACTCTGGCTCCTGCTTTGCCCCAGACAAACATGAATCAGGCCACCAACCCCCACCTTATCCTCTCCTCACAATGACTCTAATTGCAGTTGGAAAAGAAGCCTCAAGTTTTCAGGGGGTGAGCGGTTGGCGAGGAGTGGGGTGGGATTTTGGAGGGGGTGTTGGAGGAAAGGGGGGAGAGGAATAGACCATTGTGCTCTTTGTAGTATGTCTGCGTGTGTGTGTTTGAGAGACGGAGCGCGTGCCTGTATGTGTGTGTCCCTTCCCTCCGAGTACATCCCAGTCGTCTGTTCCCGATTGTCTCCTTCTCTTTCCGTCTGTAGTGGTTCTCCAGCTCTCGGAGGCTGCAGTTGTCCACAGCCGACGAGGAGCTGTGACTCACGCTCTCGAGCTGTGACTCACGCTCTCGAGCTGTGACTCACGCTCTCGAGCTGTGACTCAGATTCAGGACTGGCCAGCCAGCAGTCGCAGATGTCCGGTATTTATACCCTGCCTCCCACTGTGGTACACTGCTCTTGTATGTTTCGCTTTGTGCCTGTATTGTGATTGTTATTTTTTAAATTTAAAAACACGCTTCCAGTTGGAAGAGTTGGATGATGCATCATTAAACCACTTTCTGATCCCGGAAAACATCTTTTTCTGGAAGCGTCTACAGACAATACTGGGGATACAAGATCTGTGTGTGGTTTTATTTGAGTACATTCTTAGTCTGAGTGTGTGCGTGTCCTTAGAACTCAGTCTAAAACAGCAGGACCACAGCTTGGCTCCCCTCGGCACAGATATACGAAGACAGTCAAGTCCTGCCTTCATCTTTCAAACTCATTATAACCTTAGCTTACTGAGCTTACTGTGTGTGTGTGTGTCTGTTTGTGTGTGAGAGACTGTGTTCCCTAAGGCTGTCTCTAACAGTCGCATACCATCCAGATAGACACAAACACCATTGTTGTGGTCAGAACAGTGTCTGTCTAAGCCCTAAAGAGGCCAACCGTGTTGTGGACCAAACTCAGCAAAAGAGAAAACAAGAAAGAGAGACAGTCAGAGTGAGAGGGAGGGAAAGGAGAGAGAAAGAAAAAGGGAGAGAACAATTGCAGTGTCAAGGTCTATCTACCTCTCTCTCCCTTCTCTCTCTCCCTCCCTCTCTCTCTCTCTCTCTCTCTCTCTCTCTCTCTCTCTCTCCATTGCCAAGAAAAACAATCGTTCACCCTGACCCTTTGGTGATATCACATAAACTCCCGGTGGTGATGACTTGGTGAGCAGCCAGGTGAGATGAGGTGAGGAGCGGAAGGCAGAGTGCCCTGATTAACAGTCAGTCTGGAGGGTGCACCGCCATTCCTCTGTGGGGTTTGGCCACAGTTCCTGAGGACGACCAAAGCACAATGACAGAGGTTGAAGGGAGCTAATGTAATTGCACGGCCACAGGTGACCATTGAAAAAAGCGTCACGTCTTCAAAGGTCTCTTCTGTAACTGTGGGATGAGAGATTGAGCGTGGGGGCCGAGGAGAAGCAAATGGAGAGAGGCGACTGTGTGCGTTGTGCTCGAGCGTGTGTGTAAGAAAAAGACTTGATGAATGACCTCAAGTCAAACCAAACGAAAGACGATGGCAACTGGTAGATTGTTAGGCTTTACCCCTCTGTCTTCCTCTCTCCCCCTCTCTCCTCTCTTCCTCACTCACTATCTGCCCTCCTCTATTCCTGTCCCTGAACATTAACCTCCTGTACAACACTGATGCTGTTGTCAGATTCACTCAGTTTCGTCAGTCACAGAAGAGCGCATAGATTCAGCCAAGCACTGGAGAAGGACTAAAATGCACTTAAAAAAGAAAGATATCAAAATTGAACTAGAAAGAAAAGCTGTGAGATGTTCTTAAAAGGAACTGTCATGACCCTTTACCTTGAATGACATGCTATGAGCACGCTCCAAAAACATTTTGAAAAACAATTTCTCTGGAACTTTCTGGGAAACTGGTTTTGTCTACACATAGCAACAGGGTCCATACACCTGCATAGAAATCCCAAACTCAAAAAAAAATATTTTATGACATAGTAAAAAAATAAGAATCTAGTCTTGAAGTTAATGATAATGCTCTGCATAAGAGCGTCTGCTAAATGAATGAAGTAATCCTGTGTCCTTCAGGTCAATACAATGTCGGTAAAATTCCGTACATGCATACTTTTCACCTCGTATGTAACAGCACAGCTGTGATTGTCTGTCGCATAATGCTTCTTGTGTGTTACTGACTCCCAGTGTGTCCTGATGACTCTGTGAATGAGATGAACAGTCAATAGTTTGTCGTCTGAGTGTTTTCTCATGTTCAGTGTTTTCTTGTTTTTCCGGGGTGGTGTGTTGTTTTTGTTTTGGAGAAATGAGGCACTCTGCCCCCTCCGGGTGTGCTCTAGTTTGATGTTCCCAGTCTGGTGCCCCCTTCCAGTGTGTGTGTGTGTGTGTGTGTGTGTGAGTGTTTGTGCTGAAGATTCAATAGATGGAAATAGAGAAAGAAAAAGAAAGCTGCTGTTTTCCGGAAACATTAACAAACACTTCATTAAGTGATGACATTGAACCGTGACAACAACTAAAAAAACTGCCAAATCAAATTGTGCCTCTACTGTGATTCTCTTCACCTCCGTGTACACATGCTGCAGGTTCCACGGCTGCCCTCGCTCCTGCTCTCCCTCCCTCTCCTCACTCAGCATGGGACTGGGGAAACGCACCTTCTCGGCTCCTTCAGAGGGTCAAATGGTACCGTCACGTGCCGTCTTCAGAGAGCCTGTATTTGCTACCCGAGACATCAGTAGAACAAACAGTAGAACAAACAGTAGAACATAAAGTAGAACATTCAGTAGAACATACAATATAACATAGAGACATCAGTCGCAGGTAGAACATTCTGTAGACCATTCTGTAGACCATTCTGTAGAACATACAGTAGAACATACAGTATCAGGTCGAACAAACAGTTGAACATAAAGTAGACCATAAAGTAGCAGGTAGAACATTCAGTAGAATGTACAGTAGGCGGTAGAACGTGGTAGACAGCAGGTAGAAATAACAGTCAAAACTTTCTGTCACTGTCTCTCAGTTTTTCTGTCTGTCACCCTCTGTGTCCCTCTGCCTCTCATCCTCACTCTCTCGGGGCCTTGTGTACTAACGCTTTTGCGCCCACTTCAGGCGTATTTGTTTCTCAATTTGCGCGTAAAAGCATGGCGAGGTATGTACAAACATGCCGCACTGAGGTAAAAGCACAGACTGCCTGTCGTGGGAACTGAAAATGGCAAATTGCGCTTTTCCGTGTCATGCATATGCATTCACGGGAATGTCAAGGGAGTCAGGTGGCTGAGCGGCTAGGGAATCGGACTAGTAATCAGAAGGTTGCAGGTCCGATTTCCGGCCGTGTCAATTGACGTTGTGTCCTTGGGCAAGGCTTCACCCTACTTGCCTCGGGGAGAATGTCCCTGTGCTTACTGTAAGTCTCTCTGGATAAGAGCGTCTGATAAATGACTAAATGTAAATGTCTAGGGGAAAGTGGGAGTTTCCCATAAAGAGATGGGTGGGGATGCATAAAGTCAGAATCAGAATGGGTTTTATTTGCCATGAAAGTTTGCACAGACAAGGAATTTGCTTTGGTAGGAAGGTGCATATATTAAACATATAGGAATCTTAAATTTAGATATGAGGACTAACTATAACTTAGGGTACATAACTAGCAATACTAAGTGGAATTAGAATTAAAGTACAATAGAATATAAAATAAAATATAAGTTGCCGTAATTTACAATATAAAAATACAAAAAAATACAAATATTTGCTAAAAATACAAATGGTACAAGATACAATTGTGTGATGCAGTGCAAAAAGCCCTGTTTAAGGACATTAAGTCATAAAGACAGTGTGAACCCATGGCCTTGTTGAAGAGGCCAACAGCTGAAGGGAAGAAATAGTTTTTGTGCCGTGTGGTATTGGTCTTGATGGACCGCAGCCTGAGTGACTGAAACAGGGAGTGTCCAGGGTTGGAGGAGTCGGACAAAAAGTGCGCCTAATTATGTATTCGGCTGTATGTACAAAAACCGCCTGTGAAAGTGCACCTCTATTTTGCGGTGAAAATGATCTGCCTGTTAAAAGCAGGCGTAAACCAGGATGCGCATATACCTCCTGGTGAAATGGCAGCCGTAACCCGAGCAAGACGAAGACATAGGCCAAAGGATTTTTGCCACGAGGATCACACTTTTTGAGTTGAGTGAACACGAAATCATTACGCGTTACCGATTAAGCAGCCATGCAATATTACAGTTACTGGAAGAAATCAAGATTACATCGAATCTCGGACGCAGCGGTCACATTCCATTCCAGCAGTTGTTAAATTCCTCGCTACATTACAAATATTGGCATTAGGATAATTTCAAACAGTCATCGCTGTTTTGACTTTGGTGGCTGATCCATGATAGAAAAGAGAACGAGGCCCATCGGGGGTAGCCTGGTCCTAACCAGACTCTCGTACATTTCATTTGTACAGAGAGTCTGGGCTCACTCCATTGACAAGCGTTGACTTCCTTGTAGGTGGGTACTCTGTTGAAGTTTAAAGCTATTGGATCTGCCTAGAACCACTCTGATCTGCCATAACCAATCGCTAGCATTAGCCAATTCCTTCACCACTACTGTAACGGAGCTAGCTGCCGTAGTTGGAAAATCAAACTTTTCTCGAACCCCGTGGAGAGGAGGGCCTCAACATCATGGCCACCAACAAAACTCAGCAAAACTTGTTCTTGCTCCGGCTTTAGCTTATGGATATTCGGCAGCGTTGCCACAACGGACCGAATGGCTTCGCTCGCATCTTTCTCCGCCGCCATTACTGAACTACAACACAAACTAGCGCACAACATCAACGTCATCGTTCTCAGCAACTACCTCTGTTCGCTGATTGGCCGGTAGAAAAATTTACGTGAGACATCTGACTTACGTACCTCATGGCCAGACCTAGTACAGAAGCAAAATGAAAATTGAGCAGAAGTACATAGAAGGGCAGAGCCAGGCTACATCGGGGGCGGACTGGGGGAAAACAGTGGCCCGGGAGTTACTGTCAGACCGGCCCACTCACTCAATACACGGCGCGCGGCCCACTCAATACACGGCGCGTTGCCCACTCAATGCATCGCACGTATCGACCAGTCATTGGCCTACTTGGAAAAATACCCATACCCTTAACATTACTTTGGATGATTACAAAGAAATTACATGATATATGTTTCATTTCTTACGTTAAACTTCCAAAGACCGTAAGAACATATCAGAAGACACTGCAGAACATTTTAGAAAAATAGGCACCATGAGTGTTAAATACAAATCGCGAGGAGGAGTATAAAATTCAGTCAGCGATTGTAGACTACTTAAGGTCTTAGAGCAATTTATACGTGTTCAAGCTGTGTAATATGGAAAATAGTTGAAGGCGCCGGCGATGTCAGAGGGAGGGCCGGTTGGTGATGGAAGTGGGCCGGTATTTTGGACCATCCCAATCCCCTCGGCCCACCGGGGATTCTCCCGGTATCCCCGATGGCCAGTCCGCCCCTGAGGCCCATTCAATTGCGCGTTTAAATGCTCGCAATGTACGGTATAGTGGGCAGAGAAAGGCGTTGATTACCCGATGACCTGCAGGTTTCGTAAATACGACGTAAACTGAAGTATCACAGTGTGCGCAATCTGCGGGTTGGCCATGGCGCAAATAACGCTACGTTTGCGAATGTACGTACATGAGGCCCTCAGTCTCTGTCTCTAGCTCTGTGTCTCTCTCCTTGTTTCTTTCTCCCTGTGTTTTTCTGTCTCTCTGTCTGTCCCCCTGTTTTTCTCTCAGCCTCTTTTTGCAGGGTCTTTTCAGACCGAATTCATCTGTGAAACGAATAAACAGAGATTGGCAAGATGTCCTCACAGTTGTCTTTTTGAATCCAGATGAGGTCATGATGCCCTGTTTGAGAGCCCTGAGAGCCTGCAAACACACCATCCACCCTGGACAGGGTGTGTAGGGTCAGAGAAAGGCCACTTCTGATGACATCAGCGTCATGGCCGCTCCCTGTGGAGTGTGTGGTGATTTGGCATTATCTACAGAAGCTCATGCTGAACCCCCTGTGGCAAATGTGTGTGTGTGGGGGGTTTTCATGTGTGTGTGTGCTTTTTAAGGGGATGTGTGCTTTGTTGTGGTTGATGAGTGTGCACGTGTTTGTGTATGTCTATTTATGTGTGTGTGTGTGCCGTTATCTTCGTTTTTTCACTCATCACCCCCGACCCTGGAACACAAGCTCACACAGTGTGCTGCCTTGCTACTGCTTATCTCTCTCAGCATGGGAGAGTTTACCAGCTTTCATTTTAAACACACACACACACACACACAAACAAACACTCACTCACATACACAAATAAGTTGTTCCTGCAAGACATTCCTTGCTACACAGACACACGGACGCACACGATGACAGAGAGAGCAAAGAGCACAGCAATGACATTGACGACGACGATTGCAACGACGGCAACAAATAGAAATACGACTATGATAACAAAACGCTTGGATTGTACAAGGCTTACAATGATGTTCCACATAACATCATTCTATTCAGCGGGGGTGAACGGAGCTGAAATATCAGTGAATACCCTGGACACCTCCTTGTAGGGTCATCTCAGGACAGCCCCCCCCCCCCCCCCCCCCCCCCCCCGCGCCTTTCTTCCTGACGATAAAACGCGGCACCTGAACACAAATATTATAAAAGAAATATATCTCCAGGCACTTTGATACACCTCTTGTAATTACACTGGGCTAATTCCATATTTTCGTACTCGAGGATTAACGGCAAAGAAGAACTCTGCATATTATTTTAACCAGCTTCCTGCGATCATGATAATAAAGTGCACTCAAAAACATGGGGATTAAAGTCCCAAACCTGACTTGAATGAACCTGTCTCAGTCAGGGATACACAGTTCCATAAAGGCCCATTCTAGTTCACATAATCATATTTGAGTCAGGTTCAAGAATTCAAAATAATTGCATGTGCGTCGTATTCTGAACATGGATCAAATTGATGCACCATGGCAAAAAGCAATGTTCGCATCCACATGACCTCTCCTTGAAGGTACGTTGTCATTTAGTCACGCGTACTATGACAGCTCCCTCATCCATCACCTCATCAGTAAAAGAACAAGCCATGACTGACATGAACGGTATGTAGGTTGAGTTGAGGATGAGCAGGGTTGAAGCAGGTAGGAGGAGCAGGGTTGGAGCAGGGAAGAGCAGGGTGGAGCAGGGTGGCTAAAGCTGGTTAGCAACTGTGTGTACCATTTTTCTTCGACTAAACGCTTGTTTTTGTGGCGCTGCGTTCATAGTCCCCCCCCCCCAAAAAAAGGTTTTTAGTAATTAGTAAGTAAGAACAACACAGGAATAGGATTGAGCAGTTAATTTATTAGTACATCTCTGGTGTCTCGTAACAGTGTGAGTAAGCAAGTGTGCTGTCGACAATATATGTTAAAAGCCAGCCAATTATAAGCCAGGAGCGTACAACGATGAGTGGATGTTTCTAATTAATGTAGGCAAGGACACTGACTACGATGCCGATGAGGATAGTGATGGCGCCCACTTGATAACCCATAGGATTCCATCAATCATTCGACCAACCCACAGAGTCTCGAGTATGCAGAAAGGGATATTAACACCTTGTCCTACATAACAGAGGGGGGGGGGGGGAGGTACTGATAGTGATGCAAAAATTATATCAAGCAGACTATTTGTAGTCTAAAAATAAAATGTTATGAATCACAGTAAATACAAATAAAATGCTGTGGCGTTTATTCGAGGGCGGCGTTTATTGAACTGTATCAGCTTTTAGCGTTTTTAAAGGCGGCGTTTGTTCGAGGGGGCATTTAATGGAAGAAATGTGGTAATCTAACACACAGCAATGCTATGTAGATGTGTGAATATGTAAATATGCATGGGCTGATACAAACCTTCCGGTGATGCGTTCAGGAAAATGAAGCGTTATCATGGCGTTCAAACGCCATGCCACTGGTGACACAGAATACGGTAAATTTAACAGACCGCCCACCAGCACCGCCTGCCAAAATTCCAGAAGAGTCAAAGGCAGACGGGGTCGCCACATCCCAACAACAGGGGCTCTGCCTTTGACGTTCATCCCTTTAAAAACATGACAGCATAACTTTATTTATATTGACAAAACAGATGGGGGTATGGAGGGCGGGAGCAACTCTTATGGCTCCAACCACCACCTACTGTGGTGGATAATGAGCCATTTACCCACAATCCCCCAGTCTTACCCCTCGCTCGCAACTCCCCATCAGCCCTTTAATAAATAATTAAATAATTAGCGACCTCAGACTAAACTCTGATGCAAATAAAGTCTCTATCCTTATCCTGTTAGATCTCAGTGCAGCATTTGATACCATTGATCACGACATCCTAATCAATAGACTGGAAAAGCTTATTGGGTTCACGGATAGTGTATTGAACTGGATGAAATCATATATCACAGGAAGGAAGTTTTATGTTAGTTTAGGAGACCATAGGTCCAAGAAACATGAGAACTGCTACGGGGTTGCTCAAGGAAGCTGCTTAGGTCCATTACTTTTTTCTCTTTATATGTTACCACTCGGCGACATAATCAGAGAACATAACATCGATTTCCTTAGCTATGCGGATGACACACAACTATATATATATCCACTGAACCCAACGATGCAACGGCCATCAATTCCATTACCAACTGCCTGTTGGCAATAAACAAATGGATGAATGATAACTTTCTTAAATTAAATGAAGACAAAACCGAAGTCCTACTATGTGGCCCCAAATCCAAAAGAGAGATGCTTACTAAGAATCTAGGAGGCTTAACCCCCCTCGCTCTGGATAAGAGCGTCTGCTAAATGACTAAATGTAAATCTTAAACCAGAGGTGACGAGTCTCGGTGTAATCCTGGACTCAGATTTGAATTTCAACTCTCACATTAATAAAGTGACCAAAACAGCTTTCTTTCACCTGAGGAATATAGCAAAGGTACGACCATTCATAAACCAATGATGCAGAGAAGTTAATTCATGCTTTTATATCCAGCCGGCTGGACTACTGTAACGCACTTTTCACTGGTCTTCCCAAGAAAACCACTGAAAGACTACAGCTCATTCAAAATTCTGCAGCTAGATTATTAACCAAAACTAAAAGGAGAGAACACATTAGTCCTGTCCTAGCCACTTTACACTGGCTCCCCGTTACCTTCAGAATTGACTTTAAGGTCCTTTTCCTCACATACAAAGCTCTACACGGACAAGGACCTAGTTACATTGCTAACTCCCTTATAAACTACACACCGGCTAGAACACTGCGATCATCATATGCAGGCCTATTAGAGGTCACCAGAAGCAGTCATAAGAAGATTGGTGATTCGGCCTTTGTCAATTACGCCCCAAAACTATGGAACAAATTACCCATAAATATTAGGGAAGCAAATACGCTAGACATTTTTAAGAGACATCTTAAAACCTACCTTTTTACCGAAGCATTTAAGTAATTTTATCTCAGAAGGGTTTTACTAATTTTATTAGTTATATTATTGTTTTTATAATTGGGTGTGCTTTGCCTTCGGCAAGGGCACAACCTTTGTTCTCTCACATATATATTATTATTATTATTTCTTTTTGCCCCCCTAAACCTCAGTCAATATTTGGCCTACATAGACAACCTAGGTGTCAAAAGTTTCGTCTTGGTAGCGATTGAGTTGCTTCTATTGGGATTTACGTTCCGTTGCATGGTTTAAGTGGAAATTAAGTTTTTGTGGCGAAAAGTGAAGCTAACGGTGGCTAACTTGCTAGCCACAGTCAATGACGCTACTTACGTCACTAACGTCACGAAAACTCGCGTGACTACCTCTAGCAGAACATTAGTTTAGCAGCTCGTTAACTTTTGGGAGATAGCTAAGCTAACTGCTTTACTGCAAGGGAGCTGCAGAAACGCCACAAGCAAAGAGGCCAGGGTGATAACTATTTACTAATTTTACTTTGTGATATGCCACACAACTGTGACGTGTAATGTACAATATAAGCTGATTTTATTAACCCTTGTGTTATCTTCGGGTAATTCTGACCCATCAGTCATTGTGACCCACCGTTGTATTGCGACAACTTTACCGCATACAAAAACAAACTGAGGAATTTTCTTTTAACCGTCGGGCTGTCTCAGACCCCCCACATTGCGAAGGTTAAAATAAAATGATATTTATTTGTTTATGTATTGGGTAAAATTGGGTAAACACAACGATGGTTTGTTGTGAACCTTTGGGTCAGGTGACCCGAAGGCAGCACAAGGGTTAAGGAAATACATCTACTTTCGGAAACAGTAGTCTACTATTTCACTGAAGTATTAGCATCATGACATCAGCCTGTGTTGCCCGGGCAACACATACTACGGTGGTCTATGATGTATCTGTTTTCAATCGTTAAAATAAACATTCCTCACAAATACATTTTCGTTGTAGGATTTATTATGACATTACATTACAAGTAAACGATTTGTGGGTGAAATTATCATTACCTGTGGTTTCAAACCAGTGTTGCTCACTGCAACGCTGTAGCCTACGCGAGACACTACAAAAACATCTACACAGCTGTAGGAAGTCAAACGGCGACAGAACATGTTCGGCACTCCCCTTACTTAAATCAAAAGTCTATCTAACTACTAACCTGAACTTCATTGCCACAGCCTAAACTTTGTCAATCTGTTCATGAAAATAATTAATTTCAGCCTAAACCGTACAACGGAACGTTAAATCAAATTCAACCAACGCAATCGCTACCAGGACGAACACAGCAGTAGTGTACTGTACTGTACAATTTACCGGGGCAGCTTCTCCACACAGGGCTATATCGCACTTGGCGTTGTTACTGACAATGATCGCTACCAGTGAGCTTTTTATGAAAGCGATTTTCCACTAAATAAATGTCAAGCTTATTTACGTTTTTGGGGGCATATTTTCAGTTAGCAGATGGTACTGTTTGAATCGCGATTCCATCTTCTACTGCCGGTAACGTCATAGAATAATCTTCAAAGGGGGTTCTTTATTCATGAATGAATGCAATATGAATAGGCTAAATGCCTTAAAATATCACGAGAAGGGAAAAACTTAAAAGGACGTTTAAGTCATAGAGATTAGGTAAATTTTTACACCTGTCTGCCAAATTTATTTGTTTTGATTCAACGATGAGGCTGCCTCTTGCAGGGGAAATGAGAAGACATCTATTTCATTCTACACTTCACTCGTATTTTCAGTTGTAAATGAGCAGCAAAAAAATCTTTTAAATCTATGTAATCTTTATGAATAATAAGTATGCATTTTTATATAAAATATACAGAAATATCAGTTGTAAAAATTTCATCCAAAAACGGACCCCTGTGCAACCGACGCAAGCAAGCACACCCTACAATTTCCCCAGAAATTGTACCCTCTCTAGTTTGCTATTTTAATTATTACTTCTATCACTTGTATTATTGTTTTTATTGATTTTATGTAAAGCACCTTGAGCTACAATTCTTGTATGAAATATGCTATATAAATAAAGTCTTACTTACTTACTTACTTTACTCCCCCATCCCCTTCCATCCCGTGCCTCCACCCAGGCTGGTTTCCATGGCAACAAAAGGTGAGATGCATCATATCATCATATTCATTTTCTCTGAGCCTTGAGAGATGGAGAGATATACAGAGTGACAGAGGGACAGAGGGCCTCATGTACTAACGCTTTTGCGGCCACTTCAGGCGTATTGGTTTCGCAACGTGCGCGCAAAAGCATGGCGAGGTTTGTACATGCCGCACTGAGGTAAAAGCGTAGACTGCCTGTCGCGGGAACCGAAATTGGCAAATTGCGCTTTTCCGTGTCATGCATGCATTCACATGAGGGTCAAGGGGAAAGTGGGAGTTTCCCATAAAGAGATGGGAGGAGGAGCGTAAAGTGCGCCTAGTTATGTATTCCGCGGTATGTTCAAAAACCGCCTGTTAAAGCGCACCTCTATTTTGTGGTGAAAATTCTCCGGCTGTTACGTAAAAGCAGGTGTAAACCAGGATGCGCATATGCCTCATGGTGAAATGGCAGCCGTAACCCGAGCAAGACGAAGACATAGGCCAAAGGATTTTTGCCACAAGGATCACACTTTTTGAGTTGAGTGAACACGAAATCATTACGCGTTACAGATTAAGCAGCCATGCAATATTACAGTTACTGGAAGAAATCAAAGATGACATCGAATCTCCAACTCAGAGTTCACATTCCATTCCAGCAGTTGTTCAACTCCTCGCTACATTACAAATATTGGCATCAGGATCATTTCAAACAGTCATCGCTGTTTTGACTTTGTAGGCTGATCCATGTTAGAAAGAGAGAAGGAGGCCCATTCAATTGCGCATTTAAATGCTTGCAATGTACGGTATAGTGGGCGGAGAAAGGCGCTGATTACCCGATGAGCTGCAGGTTTCGTAAATACGACGTAAACTGAAGTATCACAGCGTGCGCAATCTGCGGGTTGACCATGGCGCTAATAACGCTACGTTTGCAAATGTACGTACATGAGGCCCAGAGTGAGAGAGGGAGACAGAATGAGAGCGAGAGACGACATGGAGTATGCCTGTGAAAGCGACCTCAGGCCTCTGATTTGAATGGTGCACCTTTGATGGAGATCAAAGGTGGGTATAAGAGTGAGGGGTGGGGAGGCTGCAGACGCTGTGCTGCGAGTGTAACTGGTGTGAATTGGTGAAATTCACTCCTCAAGTATGTAAGAGGCCTCCCACGTGAACCAAGAGCTAGCTTTTCTTTGGCGTAGTTGGTAGTGGTTGTGCTTGGCAGTCCAGAGGTGGCAGGTTCGACTCCCGACGGCAGCGAACGACGGCCCTGGCGGAGCAAGACCACATCTCTTACACCCCTGGTGTAACAGGTCATGTTTCAATACCCCATAACATAAATAAGAGCATATTTGTGGACAAAGCTTTGACTTCCTGTGGACTTCAGTGGAGTGGGTCTGTCTCAGCTGACCTAAGGAAGACAGAAAACAGACATATGCATTTAGCAGATGCTCTTATCCAGACGGACTTGCAGTCAGTACAGGGACATTCACCCCAAGGCAAGTAGGGTGAAGCGCCTTGCCCAAGGACACAACTTCACGGCCGGGATTCAAACCGGCAACCTTCTTATTTATAGCCTGATTCCCTAACCGCTCACCCATCTGACCCCCAGCAGACTACATTTTTTATTGAGTGCAGACATTTGTGTGTGTGTGTGTATGTATGAGTGTTTGTGTGCGTGCGTGTGTACACCTGGGAAAAAAGGTGTACGCCGCGTTTTTAAACCTCCCACAGCTACATGTGGGCCATTAGTATTGGTAGGTATAATATGAACATCTAAATAATACAGTGGAACAATTCTATTTATTGCACAACTGTGTGTAATGTGTACATATACCGTACGTGTGTGTTTGTGTAGGCTACATGTGAGAGTGAGTGAGAGAGTGACAGGGAGAGAGTGAGGGTGAGAGAAAGACAAAGAGAGATAGAAAAACACCAGGAGAGAGAAAGACCCAAAGAGAGAAAAGGAACGAAAGATGGAAAGAGATTGCAGGGGCCATATTGAAAGTTATTGTTTAAGTTTGGCTCTGTATTTGTTTGTTAGTAGGGGACCGAACCGTACCGAACAAGTACAATACATCGTGGCGCTCTTGTGAGGAAGAGATTTCCGATTGGGCATGAGTTTTTGAATGAGTGCTAGCAGTGTGGAGCGACATCGTTTTTGGTCAGCTTTGGTTTACGAATGCCCAAGCCTGGACTACACCAACACCCAAGAAAGCCAAGGTGCTCTCCATTCCTGCTGGCATGGTTTTTAAAGATGTAATAGATTTGCATTTTGATAACCCCTACGGAGATAGAGAAGCCAGGAGATAGACACACCCAAGTATTTTGTGGCGCTCAGATGAGTCAATCATTCTCAGAAAACAAAAGTGAAAAGTGAATCTAAGTGACAATACCCATAAAAAGGTTCCCATTTGAACAGGAGCCCCCTCGTGTGGTTCATGGGGCGTCAAGAGGGCTCTCCTCCCCGTCCTGTCAGCACATCACAGGCTCTTGTAGTCAAAAGATGGCACTAGAACTACACAGTAACACCTCTTTCTTGTCTGTTTCTAGGAGAGATTAACCAGAGACACAAAGGGAGGAAAGAGAGAGGGAGAAAGAAGAGGTAGTGGTGGTGAAGAGTGAGGGGAGTGAGAAAGAAGAGATAGTGGTGGTGAAGAGTGAGGGGAGTGAGAAAGAAGAGATAGTGGTGGTGAAGAGTGAGGGGAGGAAGAAGGGCAGACAAGGTGATGAGAGAAAGAGAGGGGAGTGAGGGGGTTGTTATATAACATTTGGAGGTTGGCTTAATTGATTTACAATACCCTCGTCTCTACCTGTGCATGCTACCCAGCGAGGGGTAGGAACTGATCTTCCTCCGCCAGAGGGGATGGGGGGATCCCTTTACACAGGCCCCCCCTCTTCTCCTCAGAGTGGAAGTGTCCCAATGGATTTCACACTGAAACTCTTGCAAGACAGCAGGTTGTGTTATGTTTACATGTCTGTGGCAGTAGGACGCATCATTACGTAAGATGGAGGAATTATCATGAAGGAAGGGGAAAAAATGAGTCATAAATAAACTGACATCTCAGGTGATTATGTTAATATTGATCGGTAATGAGTGTGAAAATGACAATGGAACCTTATGAAGCTTCAGTGCATCAGACTGCAGGAGTAGGGGCTGCCTATCCCTGACGTACTTCCTTCCTTCCTTCCTGGTTCCGTCCTTGGTTTACTTCCTTGTTTTCTTCCCTTCCTTCCTTCCTTCCTTCCTTCCTTCCTTCCTTCCTTCCTTCCTTCCTTCCTTCCTTCCTTCCTTCCTTCCTTCCTTCATTCCTTCCTTCCATCTCCCTTGCTTTCTCCACATTTATTTTCTCATAATCACCTGTCAACCATCCATATTACTTCTCTAACCCCTCTCTCTTTCATCACTGTTTCTCCAACCAAGCCTCAACAAGCCTTTTTCACTTTTTACTTTACCTCTCACTTATTGCTTTTCGTCTGTGTAGATCTGTCCCTGCTCCCTGCATCCCTCCAGCTCTTTCTCTTAGTCCCTCCCTCGCTCCCTTGCTGAGCATTAAGCTTGTAGAGAACTAGAAAGAAAGGAACAATAGAAAAGGTATTAGAAAATAAACCTAAAACGAAATATTTGTGGTGTATGTACAGTATGTTTCAATTCAATTTTTCAAATTGTTTTTTTGTTTAAGAGGGACAGTGTACATTCATAAACATTAAAATGTAAATGCACCCAATTATAGCCAAAAGGCTAATTTCCATTGGCAGTCCCTCTGCCAGAGGAAAAAAGGCTTCAGTATGTGTGTTTGTGTGTGTGTGTGTGTGAGAGAGAGACACAGTTTTCATCCCTCTCCTCCTGTTATAAGACAGTGATGGATGTGTTGCTCCAGCAGAGTGTGACGGGGTTAGGAACTGTGGTTTCTCGATCTGAGCAATGTGTGTATGTGTGTGTGTTTGTGTGTGTGTTTGTGTGCAGCAAGGATTGTGTGTCATTGAAAGTAGGACTAACTCGTTTCCGTGTTTTCACAAATATATGAACAATATATTACATTGATGTGTACCATGTTCTGTAACTATGTGTGTCTTTGGTATAAGGTTGTGGGCGGGATTTATGTGTGTCTGTAGTATGTATTGGTGGAATTGCTGGTGTGTGTCTCCACCATCCCATGAGGCTACAGTCTATAAATGTGATGGGAGAATCCATCCAGAACCTGGACTCTGAGGCATGCTGTTCCTGGTTCTTTCGGCCTGCCTGGTTCTATCGATCCTGAGGGCCTGGAGCCCCCTGACAGGCCCCAAACAGCCCAGGGAGAGAGAACGAGAGAACCAGCCTGATGGCACTTGCACGCAGGGGTGATGCAACGTGGAAACACACTCACACGCGCACACGCACACTGCCGCGCTCGAGCGCTCAAGACACCTGCACACATTCACACACCTGCACACTCAGATCGACACATGTGAACACATCGACATCAATATCCACCTGTACAGCATGTAAATGCATGCACACTGTGTTAGAATCAAATCACAAATCTGGAGGTATTTGGAGATTGTTTAAAATATCAGGACTCCCAGATTCTGTCGCTGAATCAGAAGTGTTGGGAATGGGACCTGGACTGAACTGTCCACAGTCCAATTAACACTTGGAAACATGGTCTGCTTTGACTCAGCAACGACCCAAATTTAACTTCACCAAACAACAGGCAATGCAGAGGAGACCAATCAGAAGGGAAATCAATGTGGGCCAGAAAGTTTTCTCTCTGTCTCTTTGTCTCTCTCTCTCTCATCAATAGAACCCACAGCTGTGCCGAGAGCACGAAATAGAGAGATGAGAGGAAGAGGAGTGAACATGAGGGGGTGTCACATACCCCTGTGGAACAAAGGAGGGATGAGACAGAAAAGGGACGGAGGAAGGAAAGGAGGGTGGGATGAAGAGGAGGAGTAAGCCGATAGATGATAGTTATGATGACACAATAATGATAGTGTAAGAGCCATGGCATGAAAATGAGACAAACTCAGTATACTATCGCACCTTCTGAGTCACAAACACACACACACACACACACACAAATACACACAGGTACTCCCGACACGCACTACATATCGTGAGCTCGGAGGCTGTTAAGTGGCTTTTGCACTTGCCTGCCTCAGTTCAGCTCATGTTCTCTAGAGTTCAAGATTCAACTCCCATGCACACACACGTCGAATACACATTTGCTAGCACACGTACCCACACACAAACACTGAGCTTGAACAGCTCAGTATGTCATAGGTCACGAGTGTCAATTCCTTTTCCCCATCCAACACCTAGCCTTTGTTTCCCTGGACGACCAGCTGTTGCCATGGCAACAAGGAAGAAGATGATGATGAAGATCAGGCGACGGTGAGAAAGCTGCCAGCGTCAACAGTGCTGATGGGATCTTAGCAAGTCCGGCACCGCTTTCACAAATTAGCAACCCTCCCAAACTGGTCTTCTGAAAGAAGAAGGGAAGGACGGAGGAGGGGAGGGACATATGTGTGTGTGTGTGTGTGTGAAGGGACCTGGTTTCTCTGACAGCGCAACTCCCACATATCATTCATGAGGCTTTAGGTGTCTAACTGGGAAAAGGTCTGACGACATTTCCCTGAGTCACCGAGGCTAAGTATAAAAATGACATACACAAACACGCACACACATACCCAATACACATGTACAATTACACAATCATACACAAAAATACAAAAACATACACTGACACACACACACACACACACAAACATAGTTTACACAGACCTCTGGTGGCACCCTGTCCGACATGCTGTCATGTACAAACAGGTCGATGCTAGTCTGGGAGAGAAGGGCAGAAGGGATGAAGAAAGAGTGTAAAAGACTTCTGTGTGTTTGTGTTTACGTGATGCATGGTTCCACAAGGGAACCATTCATACAGCGGCCCTTGTCCTTGTATCGTCGTTGTAGGGTCATCATAACCTTTGTTTAAAAGAGACAGAAGATAGAAAAACAAAAACAGAAAGAGAGGGGGAGGGATGACAGAAATAGGAAGATGTTTAAAGGAGGACAATGGAGAAAGAGAAAGCTTAGTGCATCTATCTGTCTGTCTAGCTAGCTAGCTAGATAGCTAGATAGATAGCTACTGTATATATAATCTCTATCATCTATTGCTTTCTTTTTTTCTTACCTCCCTCCTTGTCTCACTACTGTAAAAAAACAAGTGACAAGGACACTCCTGGAACAGATTGGGTAAAGAACAATAGAATCTTTGATTGGATTTGCAAAAGAGGGTTTGATGTTTTTGCATGTTTCTCGTTTCTTACCTCCAGCCTCCTCTCTCCCGTAAAACGTTCGAAGTTAGACTATACTGTAAGATTGCCGTTTGAAATCCAACAGTCTAAATGTGGGGTTTATCTGAAGTTCTGTGTTTTGGTGTAAGTATTGCTGAGTTTTTTTGTGACTTGATACAGTGATGCACTATCAAATCAAGTAGTGGTCAATACTGTTGCCATATGGTGCAGGAGGGGAGGGACTGGCGTGAGATTGATGGAGATAAGAAATTAGACATTTAAATGAGAGATCTTGGATAGTTTCACCTCACTCCACCCCCCCCTCCTCCCCCCTCCTCACCCTTCCTCCCCCCTCCTACCCCTTCCTGCCCCCTCCTCACCCTTCCTCCCCCCTCCTCCCCCCTCCTCACCCTTCCTCCCCCCTCCTCACCCTTCCCCACACCTCCTGACCACAGATGAGGCTGTGATGATGAAAGGCAGCCATTACGGGTCAACCTGGGTGGGTGAGTGGCACACTTTGATGACATGGGTTTTTGGGGTTGGAAGTGGCTCTCTCACTAGTAGAGAATATACTGATGGCAAACTCTACTACCACATCTGTGCTGTGTATGTGTGTGTGCGGGCTTTGATCTGGATTTGTATGAGATGTTACATAGTATGTGAGGCATCAATACGTACCAAATCAGCACCCAATCTGTCCCTGATATGTGAACAGCTGTGTGAGAGCATGTGTGTGTGTATGTATGGTGTAAGTGTACAGTGTGTATGTATGCATGGTGTGTGTCCATGGTGAGTGTGTGTGTGTGGTATGTGTGTATGGTGTAAGTGTATAGTGTGTGTGCATGCATGGTTTGTGTCCATGGTGAGTTTGTGTGTACAATGTGTGTGTGTGTGTGGTGTGTGTATGGTGTATGACGTTTGTGTTTGTTCTGTCTGTGTATGGTGTGTGTGTATGATGCATGGTGTGTGTGTGTACGGTGTGTGTATGTGTTTACAGTGTGTGTAGGGTGTATGTGTATGGCGTGTGTGTGTGTGTGTACGGTGGGTGTGTACGGTGTGTGTGAATGGTGTGTGTCTGCTCTTGTTAATGATCTTAGAAGTCTACTGAAGAGAGTGAGGGGTCCAAAGATCAAAAGCGCCCCAGACCAATCAACAGCTGCCAAATTCACCAACTTACTCCTCCACACACACACACACACACACACACACACACACACACACACACACACACACACACATACACACACACCGGAGCACGTGTGGCCCTGCAGGATGAAAAATGCTTATTATCAGAACTCGAATCACCAATAGTTTATACACCCTTACAGTAATAAACCAACTGGTGGATATATTAGCTTTGGAAAAGTCTCTATTTTATGCTGTGACTGCACACACACACACACCCACATACATGCACACACACACAAATTACAAAGGAAATAGAGTTTCATGTGCTTTATGTGTTCACTGGATCCCTGACTGCATGTATGTATGTTTGTTTATCTACGTGTTTAAGTGCATGTGCTTGTTTCTCAGCTTTTGCTTGAGTGATCCTTTGTGTGTGTTTGTGTGACACCGTCGTTACAGGGAGCACTAACTTTCTAATGGCAGATGAACTGAACAGGACGGTAAGTGACAGTATGGTTTCCCAGTGAGACCCCCAATATCTGCTCTATTACGCCCCATCACGACCAATCAGCATCTCAAACAAACTCAGTCGTTCTGTCCAAGGCTATTTTAGTGTGTCCTTTTGTGCGGTAATTTTCTGGCACTTTCTCACCCATAGTGTACCTGTGTATCGAGTGTGTGTGCGTGTATGTGAGTGTCAATGTGTGTTTATGTAATTCTCCAGGACAGTGGCAGTGGTTTAGCCGCAGACTGTGTGACAAATCGGTCACACTCAACAAAACCTGTCACACACAAGGAAGTTCATCCTCTCGTTGCCGGGGTAACGGCTTTGAGTGACAGACGAAAAAGAAGAGGGAAGAGACAAGGCGATGGGGATCACTGCTTGCATGTGCTTCTGCTTTTTACACTTTTCTTTAGGATTGTCTCCCTATCTCTTCTCCCACTCTCTCTCTCCTCTCTTTCTCCTTCTCTCTCTCTCCCTCTCCTTCTCTCTCTCTCTCTCTCTCTCTCTCTCCTTCTCTCTCTCACTTTCTCTCCCTCCTCTCTCTCCCTCCTTCTCTCTCTCTCTCTCTCTCTCTCTCTCTCTCTCTCTCTCTCTCTCTCTCTCTCTCTCTCTCTCTCTATCTATCTATCTATCTATCTATCTATCTATCTATCTATCTATCTATCTATCTATCTATCTATCTATCTATCTATCTATCCATCCATCTATCTATCTATCTATCTATCTATCTCTCTCTCTCTCTCTCTCTCTCTCTCTCTCTCTCTCTCTCTCTCACTCTCTCCTTCTCTCTCTTTCTCTCTGTCTCTCTCTTTTTCTGTCTCCATGTCTCCTTTTTAGTATCACCCAATATCGACAGTCTGCATTCTCTGTGTCTGTCTTTCTCTGTGTCTGTCTGTCTTTCTTTAGCATATTCCTGTCTTGTCTATTCCTCTCCTTCTTTTGGTGTCAGAGTCATTACCACATTTTTTGCCAATCCATTTCCAGATGTTGTTCTCTCCTCTTCTTTCACCAAATAACCACCATCACCCTCTCCTCCTTACTCCCTATCCCCTTTCTCTCGCTCACTTCCTTCCTCTCCCCTCCTCACACTCTATTTCTCTTCTCCTCTCTTTCTCTCCTTTCTCTTTTTCTCTCTCTTCCCCCCTTCCTACCCCAATAATTCCTCCCTCCCTCCCTCCCTCCCTCCCTCCCTCCCTCCCTCCCTCCCTCCCTCCCTCCCTCCCTCCCTCCCTCCCTCCCTCCCTCCCTCCCTCCCTCCCTCCCTCCCTCCCTCCCTCCCTCTCTGGGCAGTATTCCAGTCAGACTGGCCTGTCTGTGGGTCTAATTCAGGCTGACAGGACATTCATCATTAGCCTATCCACAGCCTTTAACAGAACCCAAACTCCATTTGTAGAGAGGTGGGCTGCAAAGAGAAATACCACTGAGGGTGACGGTGGGTTTTTCCCCTCGTTTCAGGGTTAGCGTGCGCTTGCATTTGTCTCATCGCAAATAAGGTGTAAAAATTGATTTCATCTCGATTTCTCCTTGTTTAGACTATTGACAGTATTGTAAAAACGTCAGTTAATTTAGAGATGTTTCTACTTTGACTTTTAGAATGCCCATACATCACTAGTGGTTGCATGTACCTGATAACATGCATGTGCAGGCATGTGTACATGCACATTCACACATATATACATACACTCAAAGCCTTATCCCACCACACACACACACACACACGCACACGCACGCACACACACACGCACACACACACACACACACACACACACACACACACACACACACACACACACACACACACACACACACACACACACACACACACACACACACACACACACACACACACACATCTCTCCCAGAGTTATAGAGAAATCATCCACTACTACAGTAGTTTCCCTCGTATAAAGCCCGCCCTGACAATTTGATCGGTCCGAACAGCTCTTGTTCAGACATAGTTTTTCCCCAACCGAGCGACCCCAGACCCAACTTCCCGGCCAAATTTTTTTGTGGGCGGGCTAAGTTTGGCTTGCACCCAGGCTAGTAGTTTCCTCCTATGGTGCAGATCATAATAAGCACTAATTCATAACCTTCATTTGACCAGCTCCAACGATCACTCAAAGCTTACAGGAAGATCATCTTGGCCTGCAAGTTTTTGCAGGCAAGTACAAGCTGCTACCCTCCCCTCCCTCCCTCCCTCCCTCCCTCCCTCCCTCCCTCCCTCCCTCCCTCCCTCCCTCCCTCCCTCCCTCCCTCCCTCCCTCCCTCCCTCCCTCCCTCCCTCCCTCCCTCCCTCCCTCCCTCCCGCCTCCCCCTCTCCCCTCTCCCCTCCACTCCCTCTCTCTGTTGCTTTTTCACTGTCATCGCCTATCTCTCCACAGTGCTCTCTGAAATCAGAAACTTCGGAATCAGAAAAATATGCCTGCTTCTCCTCTTGTGTTGTGTGTGTGTGTCAGTGTGTGTCTGTGTCTGGTGGAATGTGTGTGTGCCTGGTAAAGTGTGTGTGTGCCTGGTGGCATGTGTGTGTGTGCTTGGTGGAGTGTGTGTGTCTGGTGGAGTGTGAGGGCTTGTGACAGTTGTCTCTTCACGTAAAAAAGTAATGACGTAGACAAAGGATTAAGGTTCAAACATCTTGATGAGTGGGTGGATTACGTGTGTGTGCGCATGGAAGTAAGTGTGGCTGTGTTTGTGTGTGTGTGTTGTACCAGCACCTTCAGGGCTGCGTGGGTGAGTTGTGCCACCACACACCCTGGGGTTCAGGGTGAAGGGGCACACACACGTAAACACACACACACACACACATTAACTCTCACTTCAGTCGCCTGCAAGAGAGCAAAGCGACACAGGAAGAGGAGATTGCGAGGCCTGGTGACACGTCTGAAGCAGAATCCAAGGCACGACCTCTGAACCTACACTATGAGCTGCAGGCGAGGCTGCACTAGGCAGTTTGACATTCTTACATTTTCCTTTGTTGCTGCCAAAAGTCTGATACAAACAGGCACTTTTAAATGTATTATCATTAAGGGTCCAAGGCCTGAAAAGAAAAGAAAAAACATTGACTAAACAATAACAATACCAAAATTGTGTTCCCTCATTTTTGTGGAAATTATTTTTTTAGGTCATGAAGTTATTCACAATTCCAGGTGAGATGTGACAGAGGAAAGATTGGAAGTTTGGTTCTCAATGTTGTCGTTGATATTGTAGGTCATGTGCTCTTTCTCTCTCTCTCTTTCTCTCTCTCTTTTTTTCTCTCACTGTCTTCCTTTTACTTTATCTCTTCCACTTACAAAATGTATGAAAACGGAAAGAGAGCGTGAGCAAGAGAGAGAGAAAGAGAGAGAGAGAGAAAGAGAGAGAGAGAGAGAGAGAAAGAGAGAGAGAGAGAAAGGCAGCAGCTTGGAATCTAATCAAACCAAGGACACTTCAGTGATTGCCTCTTCAAAAACAAGAGGGAGAAAATTGGTTTGGTTTGTTTCTGTGACAAAGCCCAGAGACAATTGATACAAAAAATGGTTCAAATGTGCTTGGGAAGAAACGAAAGGAGCTTAAAACCAAATAACAAAATTACTCTGTTCACAAATCGCAATTGGGGGATAGCCAAAAGGTAATCGGGAGCGTCACTTGCCTTCCCCCTCTTTTTCTCTCACTCCTGATCCCTCCCTCAAATAATCACACAGCTTGTCTCCATCAGACCTGCACATGCAGAAGGTGAAGCTTGGGCAGGATTTGACGAGCTTATCAACTTGTGTGCATGATGTGCTACACAGAGGACTGTGTGTGTGTGGGGGGGCTTCCCCAGAAAATGTGGCCTCTACTGCCCCCCCCCCCCCTCCCCCCCTCCGTACAGATACACATGGACCCATGGTGACCAGGAGAGGCCGATCCCTCCTGACTACTCGGGACTTAGTTCAAGCCAGGGTCCCCGAGGTCACACCCATGGCCCCCTCCATTGACAGGGCCCCTGACGTGGTCTACTGTTTACTGTATTGCATCATGTCTCCCTCTTTCAACTCAAAAACTACAAATGGAAAGTCAAGTCTTCAGGTTAATATCTATGTGTACAGGTAAGCTTTCCTTAACTGCAGTGCCATAAACCCTTCTCCAAGCCTTGAGGAACGAATAGATTCCGAATAGATTCATCAGTCAAACAGTGTGCAAGCCGCTGCCTGCTATTGGAAAACACCTTGGCCTTCAGGTGACTGGCAGCAGTGTGAGGCGGAGTTAGGGGTTCTTCTCCGTGGACAGCAGGGAACACCAAGGAGATGAGCAGTTTGTGGGTACAGTCGGCTCAACCAAGCGCAAGAACCGAACAAACAGCATCAGTGGCATTAGCAACAGACAACAATGGCACCAACGAAAACGACGTTGTCCCAAACGCTAAGTGCCAAGCCGGCTAATTAAAACATAAGTAAATCACGGCCTAATGAGTTGTAATTGCGGATAATTGCAGAGTTGTTGCTGTATCATGGTTAATTGGCTGGCATTGCTGAGATAATGAGAAAAGTTTGATTACTTTATGCTAAGTGTGTTAGTGAGGTAGCAGGTGGTGTTCGAGGTGTCACAAGCGTTCTCCCTCTTTACGTCTCAATTTCAGCTCTCACTTTAAACTGGGGTGGGGGTGGGGGTTGGGGCGGGGGGGGGGGGGGGGGGGGGTCTATCTACCTGCCCATCTGATCAGTGTGCTCTTAGTCTCGCATAGACTTCTGGGCAGAATTGTTTTCTATCGCTCTCTGTCTCAGTCTCTGTCTCTCTGGTTCACAGAAACGTACACGATAAACTGCCAAGAAAAGCATCTGTCTACACAAGCAGCTTGATATGTTGACAGGGGAAGCTCACCACAGAGGTTACATATGACAGGGTGTTTCCAAACGTAATCAATGTTTTATTTCTGATCATTCTGATATCAATAATCAGTTATCAGGTTATGTGCTCAATAAATGTGATGCCTTTCTGTTGTGCTTCTGCTTTTTGTTCAGTCAGTTGTTGCGGGGTTTGCTCGTTTAAGATAGAAATACTTAATTTATAATAAAGTATCTAGTTCTGCGGGGCAGACTGAGGAAACCTTATTAAATAATTTTAATAATAGCTTTCGTAATAGTCAGTCTAATCTTAAAGTAATGAATTCTATGAAAGTAGAGCAGATCAGATCACGTGAAGGAGAACGCAAGTATTATACACAATGATTTATTTAAGAACATTTTATTATAATGAACAAATATCAGAGAAGTTATGGGTTAGTCTTGAGTGGAACAGTACAATCGGGATTAGCCTATACTATAATGAGAATGGAATACTCGATGGCTTGTGGAGAGCGCGTGGGGAGGGGGAAGGGAGAGAGAGATAGGCCTCTTTAGAACAATGGTGGACAGTCTATTGTAACTAATCCTACTGAAAGTTAGGTTAAATAATTAAACTAAATCAAACAGACAAGTTAAATCACAACATGCCAATATCACAAGTAAGAAATGTAGCAATTCCGGTTACTTTTGTCGGTTTTGAAGAAGAAGAGTCAATAGTTCCGTTGCCGACGTCCAACAGATAGAGCAAGGGAATCTTTCGTCAAAGTTCCGGGTGGTCCAGTGAATTTGCTTAATTTGAGGAATAGGTTAGGAATGACGCGTTCACTCCAGTGTAACTCCTACGAGAAAGCGGGTGTGATTGTTCGTCGTGGGTTTTTATAATCCAAGAGAAAAGGGGGGGTATCCTTTTGAAGGTGAAGTCTTTGATTGGTCAGGTACTCCCCACCTGGGTGTCATCCTGAGATTCGCATATAGGTGTGAAGTGGTTGGTAACTTTTGAGTTCAGCTATTTCAAATGTCCATGTATTGCTTATACTTCAACATTCATAAATGGTTTTGTTAGTATGGTACAATTATTTGGATTTAAAATTGACTAACGTAACTCTTTCTGAAGGAAAGTTATAATCAAACATCAATTAAACAACATTCTAAGTAAATAAAAAAAGCACACATTTTAACACATCAACTACTGTTTGAAATAGTGTCCATGAATTATGTAGTCCTTGGGAAATGTTTTATAAATCCAGGAAAAGTTAGTTCTTCCTCAGAATCCTTTGTCTCCATACTCCATTTTGGTCTACCTTCTGACCCCATGCTGGGCCAGAAGCTTTGAAGCTTCTCCTGATAAGAAAGGGGGGGGGGACCCCTGTCTCTTGTCGGGGGAGAAGGGTGTGTAGTACCGTGGTTTGTCTGTGGGCTGTGCGTTACACAGTGTTACCATTACCGAGATTGGCAAGAATAATTTTGTTCCTCTTATCTAAAATTCTATGTGTAAACATACTTAAAGATGTGACACATTTCCATTTAATTTGGATTAGGTAACCAGGTAAAGTCTGGATGTGAATCAACATTGGAAGTATGTCAATCCGTTATTTTAAAATAACTTAATTTGCTTGTATTTAGTTATCTAGTTGTAATCTAGTTTCAACCTCAAACTTTCCTTATTAATAAATTGAAGCACATGCACACAAAGCCCCGGTAAGATACACACCGCACGGGGAGGTATATTCAAGAGGGATTCATAAAACGAGGGAACTATTTTACTAACATGAGGGAACAAATTAGTAAAAAGTGTGCAAGATTTAATTAATTGTGGCCATAAAATACAATTTATTTTGATCTATGTCACCTCCGGGGTGCCATACACGTTTGTTTGACAAGGACAAAAAAAGGACGAAATAGTTTTCTGAGTTGTGATTGGTAAACCTTGCGTCTTCTGTTGCAACCAAGTCAGTTTCATCATTCCCCATGACAAGCGTGAGGCACGTGGTTACAAACACACCGCAAACATCCTTGGGCAGATTCAATTTATTTCTACACATGCAGTTGGATATGTTGACAGACTAAGCTGACATAAGAAATCACACATAACGGTTTTATCCCAGGTCCTTTTCAGACAATAGATGTTTTATTCCTGATAATCCCTGCTGTATGATCCCAGTTATAAAGATTCTATGGATTGTCTGATTAAAAAGTGCTCTGTGGCCTTTGGCAACCAGAATATGCTTCTCTGCTTGGCTTTGATAAGAGTGCCTTGGTGCTCATTCAGAAATCAATGGAGATGGACACATAAAGAAACAAACCTTGTTGCTGTCGATATTTTATAGTTCAGAGGGTGAACATACATTCTATGCCTATCCACAGCCTTCCTTAGACTTTGATTTGAGATTTGGATTGTCATCATTGTAAGCATTCGTTACAGTTAGAAAGAAAAGTTAAAAAGTTAGAAACAATATTAGTACTAATAAGTCTATATCTCATTTACTTGTATCGCTCTGGATAAGAGCGTCTGCTAAATGACTAAATGTATTACCCTGTGTTCTATGTTCCATGGTCCACACCAAAACAATCATGATGAAACATTTAATGCCTGAATAAAATAGTATATAATTTATTGTTTGTCTTTAATTCAATGATTCACAATAAACAACAAAATAAACAGTAATATACCTACTTGAAGGAATAAATATGATTGACCCTTCATGGGGAGTGAGGATGATAAAAAGCAAGTGTTAGATTCATATGTGATGATTTGATATGTCAAATGATCATTGCAAGCAGAGGACAGATCATCAAATTTGATTTCCTGCCTCACGTGCTATAGGCAAATGTTTCTGCAACTTTACCTTTACTAAATTGTGGAGACACACACACATACACAGGAACACGTTAAATGAAGACCTGGAGGTGGTTGAGGGAGGTCAGCGGAGGTTACAAACACAAGGTGGATGTTTGCCAAAGGGAAATGTTGGTTCACTCTGGAGACTGATTGACAGATGACATGAATTGACCAGATGGGTGATTAAGAGTAGCCTGTAGCTACACACACATTCACACACACACACACACACACACACACACACACACACACACACACACACGCACACGCACACGCACACACACACACACACACACAAACATACACACACCACACACACACACACACACAAACACACACACACCACACACACAAACACAGATATAACCTTCAGTCTTAGGTCAAGTCTGTTTTGGGTATGTGTCGAGTATGCTTCTGAGTAATGAGCACCAGCAGTGTGTGTGCGTGTTTACCTCCTGCTGTAGCTAAGGGCATCTGCCTTGTTGAGAAATGATAGATGAGGGCATTTTGTTTTCTTTTGGGACAAAGGAGGTCAGGTTGATTCAATAGGTGTGCCTAAATGACTAAATGACTAAATGTGTGCATCTGTGCATCCCTGCACTTTTCTCTCTGTTTTGCACCCCAAACTCTTGTCCTTCCTTTCCCTCATGACTTGCATGCCTCATCTCCTCCTCTCCGTCTCCTCTTCCTAATACGGACAGAAATGTTGAATGTTTCTGAAAACTCATAGCCTGTCTGTGCTTTGAAGGACCTACATTAGGTCGTCTATGTTCCAGATCTCTGACAAGATGACAGAACAGACATCCCAGGATGGCTTTTAGCAGGTTGGAGGCATCAGGAGAGTTTGTGTAGAGACAGACAGATGCCAACTCTTGCCGCCGGCTGCAGGGGGAGACCGGGACATTTGTAACGTGTGAAAAGTGTTTCAGCACCTTAGAAAGGCACAGGGAGATTTGTCCAACGAGTTAGTCGTTGAGCTTTGGGAGTTGATTTCAAAGTTTTGAGGTTTGTGTTCTTGGATGTCTGGAGGTAGTCCAGTCTAAAGAGAACTGACCATCATTTGGATGGTAAATCTAAAACCGATTTGATGGAAATTTATTATTTTATATAACATGTAATGACTTATTTTATCTTTCAAAATTGTTTGCAGAGTACTGTAAAACGGTTGACATGAACCAACAAGTTCAACGGATTCAGTGATGTGGAATGAGATCGGGAGCTTTGTACGGTGTTCATTTTAGGACATCCTCAGATCTCAGACTCAATTCTCATTCTCAAACGAAAATGGGTCAGGTCTCAGACCAAAAGTCGTCAGACTCAGGCGAAACGGCTTCAGTCTCAGAAAAACCTTTTTCATTCTCAGACAAAACGCCGTCAACCAAACGGCGTCAGAAAAACCTTTGTCATTCTCAGACAAAATGCCGTCAAACCAAACAACGTCAGAAAAACCTCTGTCATTCTCAGACAAAACGCTCTGAAGCAGTTTCGCCTGAGTCTGACGACTTTTGTTCTGAGACCTGAGAATGAAAATCGAGTCTGAGATCTGAGGATGTCCTAAAATGAACACCGTAGCTTGGTAAACTAGCTTACCGGTAACTTGCTTTTTGGACTCGCTAGTTTGTTATGCTAATTTAGCCTATTCAGCCTCCCAGGTATGTTCTTCATGCTAGTGTGTAGCTGAATAACTGTTAATGTGTGACGTTATCATACCGGACACCTATTCAGCCTGTTGTTGTGTTGTCATTTCTAAATAAATGTGATTTATAGTCCAGAGTGATTTATATGTTTTTTTCCTCTTCATGACACATTTTGATTTGACTGATGCGATTTATACTCCGGAGCGATTTATAGTCCGAAAAATACGTTAGTTAAGGAATGAACAAGTAGGCTACACATGCTTGGACAAGCATTAAAATGTTTTGTGACTTAGGTGTCATTTTCACAGCCATTAGCATTAGCATTCCAAATGAAATCCAACCACAATAAAAGTGTATGTTTTGGGCCAGTAGTGGAGCACAGAGGAGGAGCAGGTACAGGTTCAGCTTCACTAGTTCACTCCACAGCTTTCCTCATGAGACTGAACTTTGAACGAAGTTACTCCTCAACCCTTGGAGTGCACTGCCCTCATGGATCCATGATTTTCACCCTCTGCTGTCAAAGCATCTCCCTCAACTTTATTGTTTCATACCTTCCTGTCCACCATCCAATTTCTGAAGCCAGTCCCACGACACTGACCCAGAAACAACCTCACAAATAACACATTTTGTTCAGTAATGCATTTTAGTTCACCTTGGATGAACTTCACCTTTGTTTATTTGTTGTACTTTGGCAGAGCTTGTGTGTTGTAGGCTACTGGGAGTCAGGTTCAGACTCCCAGTAGCCTACAACCCTAACCCTTCCAGTGGCGGAACCAGACTTTTATATATGGGGTGGCCAAGGCCACTTCAGGGGGTCCACAGACCAAGACTGACAATGTGTGTGTAACCTTATCCTGGCATTTAAGCAGTGTAAATTATTCATATGATTGCTGATGAGAAATAGACATTCAAATTCACTTAAGCCTGAGTTCTTCAGTGTGGCCTAGTATGGTCCACTAGGGTTACTTTAATCAAATTCTACATTTACTATGAATGTGTCTCTACATGTAAATTGCAACTCATTTCTTTCTTTCACACACTGTACTGTCTGTACTCACAAACTGGAGAGATTTTGGTCACTCTGTTTTCATTAATATATAATCTGGGTCTTACCAGGTTTGAGGTTAGATCCTTTGATGAATCTTTGACATTAAAACATAACTATTAGCAGTGTTGCGTCTGAACGCGTTCATTGAACGAAAGTTCACAAACTCGTTCATAATTTTGGTGAACGTGAACTGAACGTACTGTATTACTGCCTGATGAACGATACTGTGAACGCGTTCATCTGGTGTCTGTGAACGGCACGTTCACTCTTTTTAATTTTGTTCAATAAGGTGCCAGATTTCTAGAGACTTCCAGGCGAAAAACACACCGTTAACAGTCCTGTATCGAGGGTTTCCCAACCAGTCTATCGCTGCGTGTGCTTTCTACTGTCTATGCCTGGCAAGTGGGGGGTCAGATGGCTGAGCGGTTAGGGAGTCGGGCTATTAATCAGAAGGTTGTTGGTTCGATTCCCGGCCGTGCAAAATGACATTGTGTCCTTGGGCAAGGCACTTCACCCTACTTGCCTCGGGGAGAATGTCCCAGTGCTTACTGTAAGTCACTCTGGATAAGAGTGTCTGTAAGTGTGAGAGCACCGAAGAGCGGCAGCTCGCAACATATTGAAAAAAAACTGAACTAGTTCATTTTTTGGAGCTGTGAACTTAGTTCAACATTTTGAATTATGAACTATGAACTGAACTAGCCTATCCACTCCCTATTAAGCCCCACTGTAACGAATTTGGTTGCAGTTCCACCAGAGTTCCACTGGTGGTGATAGGCGGCTTGAGGCAATGAGTGCAAAATGAATGGGAGTCTATGGAGCTAGACGGCTAAATTTGTCTCTCGCCTGATTGTTGTTGAGAAATCTCAGATTTGATTGTAGTTTTTGCAAGTTCAACATGGGTTATAGGTCAAAGGTTGAATGAACAAATACTTATGTCCTTTCGATTTCTTACAGGGTGAGTCGTCGTTGCCCATAACATGCTAGCATTCTGCTAATGAATGCTGATTGTATGACGTCATTGACATTTTAAAAGCCTTTTTAGAACAAAAAAGCGAAAAATCTAACACCCAGCAGTGTATATTTTCTTTGCCTCCCCTTTCGAATGCAACATTCAAATTACCAGACAAAATTATATCCTGAGAAAAGTGGATTTTGAGGGGTAGCCTATAGCTGCATAGACAGGGGACAGGGGAGTCAGATGGCTGAGCGGTTTGGGAGTCGGGCTATTAATCAAGGCACTTCACCTTACTTGCCTCAGGGGGAATGTCCCTGTACTTACTGTAAGTCGCTCTCGATAAGAGCGTCTGCTAAATGACTAAATGTAAATAGGCTGGCTCTGCCCTCCTACGTACTTCCACTAAATTTTCCTTTTGCTTGTGTAATAGGTCTGGGATTTCGGCATTTTAGTCAGATTTTTCAAATCAACTTTTTACCGGTCCAATCAGCGAACAGAGGGAGTGGCAGAGAACGATGACATTGATGTCATGCGCTAGTTTGAGTTGTAGTTCAGTAATGGAGTTTTGTTGGTGACCATGATGTTGTGGCCCTCCTCCCCACGGGGTTTGGGAAAAGTTTGATTTTCCAGCTTGCTCCGTTAGTGGTGAAGGAGTTGGCTAATTTGAATGCTAGCGATTGGTTATGGCAAATTCAGAGCAGATCCAATAGTTTTAAACTTCAACAGCGTACCCGCCTTCAAGGAAGTTAACGCTTGTCAATGGAGCGATCCCAGACTCTTGTACAAATGAAATGTACGAGAGTCTGGTTAGGACCAGGCTACCATAGACCTCCATTCATTCTGCACTCACTGGTGAGCGTCCTCAGATGGAACCAGAGTGGAACTGCAACCAGTTCAGAGCCCGGAAGTTTCCCGAGAGTGGCAGTTCTCCCCATATTAGACATTCCCTATTAAAAAAATACACAGACACATACACACACAAACAAACACACAAAGAGATTTGTGGCATTATTATAGATATGTCATGAGCCAATTAAGTTTGTTGTTTCTGTCAAGTAACACATTTATCGGGTTTTGAGTTATTTGTCATTCTGAATTCATCATTAGTCATGCTGTGTTGTCAGTAGGCCTAATATTTAATTGTTTGAAATCATCAGTCATTTTGATGCATAGATAATGGCTCCTGACAGGGATCATCAAGTTTGTTTTCCTCCCTACAGGAGAGAGAAGAGGATAACTTTGACAGAAACTGTGAGTACAACGGTACTTAGGAATGATTTGCTGGACCTGATGTTAGTTTCATCCAGGATCACAATGACTCTTATTGAGAGACTTGTTGCTCTTGTTGGTTAGTTGTAACTGATTTAAAATTAAAATGTACTCGCTGTGAAATATATTATTGTTGCTTGCTTTCTAAAGGTACACTCTTGCACTTTTGAGGTTCATGTTGTTTTATTGTAACTTGTGTAACTACATGCTCTTATGGTTCTTGCCTTTGGCACTTATTTGGTTGTTCACAATGTATGCTTCATGTTTTGGCTACCCGCAATGTTTGGGGCTGTCTCGTTATTATGATCAGTGACCTATGCACTTTTGTAAAGCTCTCTCTTGGAAGTTGCTTTGGATAAAAGCATCTGCTAAATTTACAATTACATTTAGTCATTTAGCAGACTCTCTTATCCAGAGCAACTTACAGTAAGTACAGGGACATTCCCCCGAAGCAAGTAGGGTGAAGTGCCTTGCCCAAATATTTTGGTGTTTGTATTAGTTCCACCTTCATCCCAAAGCCCTAGAAGGTAAACTGCTCACTGCATGCATCTTTTAGTAAGAAGCTTTAATACTATATAAGATAAGTTGGTTCTCTCTTTGTCTCTTTCTTTCATTCTTCACAATTTTCTTTGTTATTTAAAGATGCTGTAAAGCAGAACTGAAAATGAGTTTTAAGTTCATCATACCACAGAAGAATGTGTTGTTAACTACCCATCCAAATTCGAAGAAAACCAAACGCTGACAAGTATGTTCAATTAGGCTTTGAAATCGTGAGAAAATCCTCAGTCTTCTCTGCTTGAGACTGGGGGGGGCGTGTCGCCTGAAGGAGCTGAAGCACAGCCCCATGCGTGGAAGGTGCAGCCTCTCTCAAGTACCTACGACCCGGATAATGGACGCTACGGCAAGTGAGAAAAGAGCCATGCAGTGATCTGACGTAGATAGGTCGCTGTGACGTAGATAGGTTGGGTTTTTCCCCGCCTATACAAAACCTGAGCTGAAAACGGGTGAGAAACTGTTCAACGGTCTAACTCCACATTACAGTGCGCCAAAGTTTTCGCGCTTTGAAAATGCTTTCAGCAACTCATTTCACACGTATATGTACTGAGAAGCAAATCATGGAATTTGCTTTACAGCATCTTTAAGTCTTGTGATGGTTAGGTGGCTGCGTGGGTTTACACTTTCAGTTTACCATAGCATTCGGAAATAAACTTACCTTGTCTGTTGCACGCACACACACAGAGATGCATTCATTTCCACATTCAGACAAAGATATGTTAATGATATCACCTTTCACCCTGACATTTAAGCATCGGTGTGGTCAGACTGACGTCCTGTCTATCTATCTCTTTACGCACACACGCACACATCAATAAAGAGAAAAAAACTGTTGACACCAACATCAAGGGTACATGCTTCACACGTGGAGCTTTAAAAGAAAACAGTAGTTTCCTGTTAAAGATTTGTTTCCCTTTTTTTTCGTCTCTTCCTCAAATCACTCTTTCTCTTTCAACGTTCAGTCTTCTTAACCCCCCCCCCCATTCCCTGCCTCTGCCACCCCCCATCCAACAAATAAAAACACACCAACACCTCACAGCTCTGGGCATGTGCTTGACAAAGATTCTAAGTGGTTGTGGCATCTCTTGGTAGCTTGGTGGCAAGGGCTTGATGTCTCTGTAAGTGGAATACCTGCAGCCAATCACACGCCTCTATTTAGATTCTCTTTTGCATTGTAATTCATAACTTGTTTGTGCTCTTTTGGTCCTGTGTGTGTGTGTGCGTGTGTGTTTGTGTGTGTTGTGCATGTGTGTGTCACCAAGTGTCATATTGCAAATTGGTTTCTCTTCCTCAGGCTGACAGAGTTGACAAGCGGTTTATGAAAAGCATAAACAAGAGAGGGACCTCCTCTCCTTCTGCCCTGAAATCTATTCAACTCTTGATTTCGTCAACAACTGAACCTTGGGCTCCATGAGTATTTAATTCAGCAGGCCATTCATCGCTTTCAAATCAGACCACTTCACAACATAACTTGTTTTTATGTTTTAACAAGGCTGCTATTAAGTATTCTGCAGCATGTGTCTTACCAAGGAACCATACTGAAGAAAGGGTGACATGTAGAGACATCAAGTACCTTGTGCCAATAGATGGTCTGAAAATACAGACGGTCAAGAAATGTGTGTGTGCGTGTCCCGATAATGAACAGCTCCTTTATGAAAGAAACATTCCGCTTTCATTCCACCAATCAGGAAATAATTACTCAGCGGCTGGAAACATTCAGAATATACTTCAGGATGGATTCGTTTAGCTGTCCAGCTTTCAAATGCTGTCTCTTTTCTCCCTTCCCTATTCCCTCCTCTCTGTCTGTTTCCTATCCATCTCATTTCCCTGCTCCTCCTTTCCTCACTCTCTCTCCCTGGGTGGTAATATGATTAATTCATTTGTCCAGTTAAGTGGTGGGTGATTGTAAGTGGAATCAGATTTTTGACGCTTTATTAAAACCTTTTAATAGAGTTCTTGGATCTGTGTGTGTGTGTGCCTGTGCCTATGTGTGTGTGTGCGTTTGCTTGTGTATGTGCCAGACTGTGTGTTTGTGTGTGTGAGTACCCAGACTTATAATAGAAGATCTTATCCATGCTGCAGGGTTCCCAGTATGAGCCAGTATTCACTCTCTCTTTTCCCTACTTTCGTTCTCCTTTTCACAACATCCAACAACACAACACCTAGTTCTCCAACCGACCGTTATGCCTGCATGGTTTTAGCGCAAGGTTACAAAATGCAACTGTTTACCAAACTCATTACCAAAACTTGCAATCCTCAAATGTTCATTCTGGTTAATCTGTGAATTCAACATCATGTAGTTAAGGTTAGTGTTAGAATTAGAAACATCGTTTTTTTCCACAAGGTACATAAAAAAAAGAACACACATTGTGTGTTCTAAGAACGGAAGAAAGAAAAATAATGACAGAGAAAAGAGCAAAAAAGATAGAAACAGCGAGACAGAAGATGGCACTGGTGCCTTGCTTTCAGTTTAACGAAAACCATTTTCTCTCCCCCTCTCTTTCTCTCTCCCACTCTTTTCAAGGGAACAGCCCATATATCTCTGGCTCCTGACAGGGAACTAAGTTCCCCAGGGCTGTGGATGTGGAACAACCCACCCGACACAGGCACGGGATCCCAGATCCAGACCCCATTTCCTGTCTCACCGTAACACAGCGTGGACCTGACCAACATCACACTTGTCTGTGAAACCGTCCATGGCTTTTATTCAAGCTTTTTGATGTCAGTAATGCTTTACTGCATTAGAGTGTCTGTACCTGGTGTGGTACTCCCAGAGACTGCAGAGACGGTCAGAGCTCATGAGGAGAAGAGCTGAGGCTGGGATGGAGCAGCCCTGGTCCTTAACATCACACAGCACTAACTCTGCATGTAAATATAAGGATATAAGGTACATTTACATTTAGCAGATGGTCTTATCCAGAGCGACTTACAGTAAGTACAGGGACATTCCCCCGAGGCAAGTAAGGTGAAGTGCCTTTCCCAAGGACACAACGTCATTTTTGGCACAGCCAGGAATCGAACTGGCAACCTTCTGATTACTAGCCCAATTCCCTCACCGCTCAGCCACCTGACTCCTAGGTAGATCAGTGGTGAAACATTAAAGTGGTGAAACATTAAAGGGTAAAAGGCCATAGGCTACTACAGAAGAACTACTGAGTGCACGGGGTGTTGCGAAGGATGAAAATTAATGACTCAGCAACTGTACGAGACACACACACAGGTGTACGTGCACACACACATCGAGCCATCAACAAACACACACACGCACACATTCTCTCTCAGGTCTGGAAGGGTGTGTGCCACTCTGTCTCCCTCTGTGCTGGGTCTTCAAGGTCCGAGGGTTAGAGTGCTTGTCTCCATATTAGCGGCAGAGAGAGGGAGCGCTTGACCTCTTCTCCTTCGTTCCTCCATTTCCTCTTTTATTCATTCACTTAATTATTTATTTCTGACATTTGGCCCTGCAATGCAGAGGCTGTGAAATCTCCTCCACGTCTCTTCAGCAGCACCCCCCCCCCCCCCACACACACACACACACACCTCCACGTATTCCTCTCTCTCTCTCTCTCTCTCTCTCTCTCTCTCTCTCTCTCTCTCTCTCTCTCTCTCTCTCTCTCTCTCTCTCTCTCTCTCTCTCTCTCTGTCTCCATCCCCTCTCTTTCCATCCTCTCTTAGCTAGCAGTGAGACCTTACTTCACCCCCCCCCTCTCTCTTTGGGCTGTGTATTTGTACCCTGGTCCTTCAACAACTACTACAATTTTTGACCCCCCACCCACCCACCCACACACACACACACACACACACACTCTCTCTTTTCTTGGGCTCTCTCTCAGTCGCTGTTTCTCTCCTCCACCCATCCTCCTCTCCCGAGTCAGTACAGTGTATGTGTGACACCCACAGATCCCTTCCAGCATCCCCACAACCTCCTCCCTAAATTAAACTCAGGGGAGACGTGCGTGTAGGAGGTGGTTGTGATGTGTGTGCAGTGTGGTGTGTGTTATTTGTGTGTGTGTGTGGGTGTTCGCATTTCTATTTCTTCTCGTATAAAGTGTAACCCTCTATGGGTGTGTATGTGGTGTGTGTGTGTGTGTGTGTCAAGGCACAAGTGTGAATACAGTTTCGTGTTTACAAACCCTCCACAATCATCAACTTTCATCAAATCTTTACTGAATCTTTACACTTTTGTCAATACCCTCCAAAACAGTCCTTAGCTATTAATGTAATGACTTTATGTCATATGTTAGTCTTATTTCATATTCTCTCCAGTTAATTAGCTCTCTTTTCTGACAGGATGCCCACAGACTTGTTTCCTGCTCCATTGGGTCCTGGATCAATGAGGGGTCAGAATGACAGACAATAACCAGCGAGCATTTGACTGAGGTCATTGGGTCCATCTCCCGACCATAGGGCAGGTTCAGGAGAAACAAGGAATAATAGGACTAGGTATTCATCTTAATATATATTCCTCAGATAAAGTCCCTTAGTCTGACTTCCATGTTTATTACCTGTGTTAAACTATGACCCCCAGCTGCAGAGGTCAGAGGTCACAGGAGATGACCGTTCTGGGGAGAAAACATGACATTTGCAATTAACTTGATAGAAAATGTAATAAAACCCAATCACATAAATATTTGACCATTACTGTACTGATATCATAATACAATGTTTACCATAAATATAATACCTCATTCCCTTAAACTTTTTTGATCAAGGCCCCTTTTAATTCAAGACAATCTGTGATATGATCCACCCATCAGTGCAGGGACAATTGTATAACAGTCAAAACATGTATTTTAATCGTTCTTAAGTTTGAGGTAAACTTCTTAATTTCAAATGAATTCTAATCCTTTTTTTAATGCAGACATTTCATTACATTTACATTTTACATTTATGCATTTAGCAGACGCTTTTATCCAAAGCGACTTCCAAGAGACAGCTTTACAAAAGTGCATATGTCACAGATCATAACGACGAGATAGCCCCAAACATTGCGGGTAGCCAAAACATGAAGCATACATTGTGAAAACCAAATAAGTCCCAAAGGGAAGAACCATGAGAGCATGTAGTTAAACAAGTTACAATTAAACAACATGAACCTCAAAAAGTGCAATGGTGTACCTGTGGAAAAAGCAAGCAACAAAAATATATTTCACAGTGAGTACAATAGTTTTAAGTCAGTTACAACAAACCAACAAGAGCAACAAGTCTCTCAATAAGAGTCATTGTGATCCTGGAGGAAACTAACATCAGGTCCAGCCAATCATTCTTAAGTAGCGTTGTACTCCCGGAACGAGTGCGTCTTAAGCCTTTTCTTGAAGGTGGGGAGACAGTCAGTGTCTCTGATGGAGGAGGGAAGGTGATTCCACCATTGGAGGGCCAGACAGGGGAAGAGCTTGTGTTGGGACCGGGCGCTCTTGAGCGGTGGGACCACCAGACGGTTGTCCGTAGGTGGCGGGGGGGGGGGGGGGGGGGGGGGGGGTGTAAGGCTGGAGGAGAGACTTGATGTAGTCGGGTGCAGTCCCGTTCACCGCTCGGAAGGTCAGTTCCAGGGTCTTGAATCTGATACGGGCCGTGATGGAAAGCCAGTGGAGGGAGATGAGGAGTGGGGTAACATAGGAGCGTCTGGGTAGATTGAAGACCAGGCGGGCTGCTGGGTTCTGAATCCTCTAGAGAGGGCGGGTTGCGCATGCTGGGAGACCGGTGAGCAGCGAGTTGCAGTAGTCCAACTTGGAGAAGACAAGTGCTGGGACTAGCAGCTGGGTGGAATAAGTTCAGGGAAGGAAAAGAGAAATTCATTGCAAATTCAAGAATCACTATTGACTCGACTTGAAGAAATGTCATGGATATTGAATCAACTGTTTTGCTTTCATTGCTTCATTGCTTCATTAACCATCTTCTGCAGCTTTTGTCATTATTTGATGGTGTCTAATCTAAGATCCACTCTGGTCTAATGAAAGATCCTTGCTCACTAACTAATCAGCATGGGTATGGGCTGGTGAATTTTCCATTGCCAGTGATTTAAGTTTGATACATGTTTGCCCGATGACGTACTACTTGCCATCTGCCTTTTTACATATCCAAACATGAAATCAGTGTCAAATGGTTGTGTTTTCAGTGGGCTAACTAGAAAATGCCTACTTGAAAATTTAACAAATTCCCAATAATGCTATAAGGTGTTACATTTTCGACAAAAACTTTATGCGAATATTAGTCAATATTGTTTTTACATTAATGGTCAGGTAATTATTTTTTTTACCAAGCTAAGTGCAAATTGAATCACTGTTTTACACGTTGGGAGCCAATCAATCAATGGTCAAATATGGTCGATATTCTTCTGGTTGCTTCTTGACCACTGCAGCTATGATCAATAGTGTCAAAGAATATTGGTTTACCACATAAAAACATTTTTACACATTTTACAAACATATCTACATATTAACAATGATGCTCTTATTAATGCTTTTCTAAGAATGCATATTTAGCTAATTATGTAACTCATCACCAGAGAGGTTTAACGAGAGGCTTCACACTTGATCCATCTACCATCCATCTACGTACCACTGCACCAATTCCCCATTTGTACAATTTCGGACCTTGTCCCTGCAATGCAGAGGCTGCAAAATTAGTTCAAGCCCCCAACACATCTCCACACATTTCCCTCTCTCTCCCTTCCCCTCTCCCTTCTCCATATCTACTGTCTTTCTCTCTCTCCCTTCCCCTCTCCCTTCTCCATATCTACTGTCTTTCTCTCTCTCCCTTCCCCTCTCCCTTCTCCATATCTACTGTTTTTCTCTCTCTCCCTTCCCATTTTACCTACTGTCTTTCTCGGACAATTACAGGATACACCAACCCTAACCCCCCTCGGTTCTGTCTGGGAAGTTAGCCATGTGAGTTCCATTGTGGGTTATTCTTACTACAAGAAAAACAACAAAACATACTCATACTAAAAGGTTGTAGTGGTTTCAAACTTAGGCCCAAGGCCTTTACTCTCTTTAAACCCCTATCTGTCACTCCGCACTGCGTTTTATTTTTGATATCACACAATATGTGTTGCAACGAAAATGCTTATTGAACGGTTTAAAATACGCCTATTAATGGCAGTTGTTTAGGTACCAGTTTCTTCCATTGCACAGGTCAATGTACTCAAAACAATAGATACTCTGCATTTTGCAGACATACAATTAAACTTGATCAATGCTTCAAATCGACCTTCCCTTCAAAGCTACATTCTCCCCCTTCCTTTGCAGCCAATTCACTCGCATAAAATGTTTTTATGTTTATGTGTCCGTTTGACTGTTTTGGAGATTTATATGCAGTGAGGCACTGTGGAGCAAGTGGAATGAGAGAGTGAACTAAAGAGAGAAAGAGAGAGAGATGATGCGAGTGGCTTGAGGCCAACCAAACACTAGTCTGGAACTGGGAACCCAAAGTCCTCCACCCCATTAGAAACCCCAGCTGTTCAAATCAAGCCCAAACAACAATAAAGATGACTGTGAATTCACATGCGGCAGCGTTAGCAATCCACCGCCAACCGCTAGGCTATTATAAAACAGAGAAGGGGGTAGCATTCCGTGAAATAGTCCCATAGAAAGTCATAAGCAATTGGTGATGTCACAAACGTCTGCCAAGTCATTTTACCTGGAACAGGAGATGAGTATGCAACTCAAAGGACTTATCAAAATGGTTGGCGGCAAATGGTTAGTGATTCCTGGGGTGTACTGGTGCGTTAGAATGCATGTTACTGACGATGTTGCAAGTTTTTACCAGACAACAAAGCCACACTGGTTTTGTTGTATCTTTGTTTGAGTCAATATATGTATCCTTGTTTCAGACAATATAAACATGTGTTTGCGTCTTCACTCAGGTGTGTTATTATTTACACATAGACCTTGGCGCTGTTGCATGCATGAACATCTGTGTGAAAAGCATACAAGTGTGTATGTGTGTGTGTGCAAGGGTGGGAAGATCCGGCGCCTTCCAGCTGTCCACTTCACTTTTGTTGAGACATTTTTCTTTAAAAATGATGATGACGGTGTTGGTAATAATGACAAATGTGGTGATGGTGATAGCATTGTGACAACCGTTTCAATCTATTGTGTTATGGTCACCGTGTCTTGTCTCGGTTCCTTTTCTTCCGTCCTGAAAACTGCAGATAGCAGTGCTTCCCCCCCCCCCCCCCCCCCCCCCCACACACACACACACACACGCACATATACACCCATGGTGGTGGTTCAGCCAAGGGACAGCCAAGTTCTTGGGGCAAGATGGGTGAGGCAATGTTTTCTGAGTGGCTTTTGTTAGACGTAAACCTTTCTCTGGCATCGAGAAGTAATCAGCTAGCATTGACTCCTTTCTTTTCAGCTGCAGAACTCCAGGTTTGGATCAAAAGATGATAGTTTTGTTTTATTTTTGTATTTTTTGGGGGGGGGGGGCGGGGGGTGTGGGTATGTGTGTGTGTGGAGATGGTTGAGACCCCTGATTTCCCCTTTCAGTGGGTGTGTATTTACGCGTGTGTGTGTTTGTAATGTTTGATTCCTCTTGAATTCCCATACAGAAACTGTGGTACAGAATGTTTGGGCTGTTGATGTAAAGGGTGGAGCAACATCTCCTTCGCTTGTTTCCTGTCCTCCACAGGATCTGATGTCACGTGAGACAGACCTGAAGGAAAGTTTCAGCCGGAATCCTACATACCTTCCTGTGGGATGTGTCTGGATCAGTGTGGATGGGAAAAACAAGGAACAGAAGCTGCTGGACAGGAAATTTCCTCCAGAAGATCTCCCCTCTGTTTCTCTCTTTCTATCTACGTCTCTCTCTCAGTCTCTGTTTCTATACCTCTCTGTCTCTGTCTTTCTTTCAGTTTCAGTCTCTTTGTCTGTCTCTTTTTCTGTCTCTCTCTTTCTCTCTTTCTGACTCGGTCTCTCTCTGTCTCTCTATCCCTTTCTATCTGTCTTTCTGTCTGTCTCACTGACTCTCTCTGTCTATATTGCTCTTTGTCTCTCTCTCTCTCTGTATCTGTTTCTCTCTCTGACTTTCTCTATCTCCATTGCTCTCTGTCTCTCTCTGTCTCTCTCTGTCTTTATCTCTGTCTTTCTCTGTCTCTCTCTCTTTCTCTGTCTCCATCGTCGCTCTTCTCTTGACGTTGTGGCAGTGTGCGTCTGATTAACTATGCTGCAGCAGAGTCCCATTGTGTCACAGAAGAAACGAAAGAACAAGGAGAAGGGGACAAGAAGAGGACTGGAGGAGAGAAGAGCAAAGAGACAGAAGAGAGAGAAGCAAGAGAAAGAGAGAGAGAGGATGAGGACGAGTAATTAAGGACATCAGAAAAGTACTGATCAAAAACCAGAAGCTGATCAAGGGGATGTGAAGTTTGCTTCAAACAAAAGTACCGCTCTCTCCTCCCCCTCCCCCCATCGCTCCTCTCTCATCCCCTTGAGGGCCCTGATCCCGTTCCACCACTTCTCCAGTCCCCCCTCCCTCCATCACTCCCTCTCTCCCTTCCTCCTCTCCTTGCCACCCCCAATCTCCCCATCTCCCTCAGAGCTTGTGGTAGCGCCCTCCTCACCCCTACTCTCATCCTCCAATCCCCACTCCTCCTGACTCCCGCCTCCTACCCCCACTCCCTCCCTAAGGCTCGCTGCTCCCTCTCCCCCTCTGTCTTTGATGAAAGGAGGGGTAAATGGAGGAGTGCATGTTAATTTGGGTGGCCAATGCTGATGAGCTTTAATCAGGGTGGGGAATCAGGGGATGAGGCACAGAAAGAAGAAAGATAGAGGGAGAGGAAAGACGGAGAGAGGAGAGATAGAGGAAAGATGAAGGGAGAGGAAACATAGAGGACAGATAGATAGAGAAGTAGAGAAAGTGGGAGAGACTAAATAGATGAGCCAAAAGGAGTATGTTTGATTGGAAGGAAGCATATATATAGATAACAATTTTAAACATTCCAATGCATTGCACAAATATTTACAGCATTTGACATGAAGGTTTATTTTTTTATTTCCAAGAAATGCTTGTGTCATTCATGTTCCCATTCATTAGCACTGAACAAGGAACAGGAAACACAACATGCAGTCGTAGAACTCTGGTATTGTTTGCATCATGTGCCAGCTATGCAAATTTGCCTAATGTAGGTGATTGGATTAGACAGTCACAATAACTGGGGCATTAAATTTGGTTAAAACTGAGACTCCGAGCACACTAATCACTCTAATCCCCCCACAACACTCCCCCCCCCCCGACCTCCGCCTTCTATTCCTCCGCCCCCTCCATCTCTCTTCATCCCCACCTCGATGCATGGATTCCTTCTTCCCCGTTTCAAATAGTGCGTCTCACTTCCACTCCGCTCATGTTCCACAACATGGCTGTTTGCTTTCTTCCCTGTCTTCTCCGTGTCTCCCTCCCTATCAAAGCTGGAACAACATGTAGCTGTGCAGTGCAACAAGCACACAAGATAGGGGAGCACACACACCTCTCCCCCGACTGTCTCTCATCTCACTCGCTCGGTGTCACTACACACCCAGCTCTAACATGAATGAAGAAAATAAAAAAAAAGAGAAAAAAAGAAGGAAAAAGAAAAATATAAAGTCACAAATGGTGGCAGAAAGTTACAAACTAAGCAGGTATAAATACAGCACTGGGCTTGTTTTCCAAAATCAAATACACTTGTTTTGTCATTCTGCTCTGCTTTCTCTCACTCTCTCTTTCCCCTTTTGCCATCTGCCTCCCTCCCCCGCTCTCTCTCTCTTTGCCTTTCCACCATTGTGGATCACAGGGAGTTCTCATCAGGTTTAAAGACCAGGGTTGCCAACTTTCTCTCTGTCTCGGCTGACAGTTAAGAACCTGAGAAGTCTAAGAACCCGTCATAGTAAACTTAATGCAGCACCACTCAACTAACCAATGAAGCCCACAGCAGAGATCCTAACTACACTTTTGACAATTACCACAATACGTGACTTTAGTAAAACTATGCGTTCAGTTTCATAACACCAGCACCCTGCCATTACTGCCTTTCAAAAGGGTGGATCCAAACGTCCGGTGGAAACCTGTGTGTGTGCGCGCGTGTTTGTGTGTGTGTATGTGTGTTGGTGTGTGTGTGTGACAGAGATTGTCCCCTGGTGTGTCATCCACTGATCCCATTTAAGTCAGTAGGGGATGTAAAGACTGACTGGCTCCCCTCTCTGCTTGGAGGAGTATGGGGTGTTAGAATGCTACATCACACCACACTGCTATTGTGCCCGGGAGAGAAATGGAATTGAGAGGAGAGGAGGAGAGATTACAGAAATGGAGTGGGGAGCAAAGGAGAGGAGATGAGTAGAGGAGAGAGGAGAAGAGACGAGTAGAGAGGAGAGGAATGCAGTGGACTGGAGAACCAGGAGAGGAGAACAGCTCTCAGGTTGGGCTACTCTTGTTACCCTCAGAACGTGTTTCTTGTTCCTTTTCTTACACAAACTCCTTGCCATCAAATTCAACATACTAGATTCCCTCTAGCATCCTCCCCTCACCCCCCAACGGCATCCGTGGGTGTAGTAATGGCCGTCATTGTGTGGTTGTGTCGGTGCTGTCGGATTTGTCTTTGTATTTGCTCAGCTTGGTGTGTGTGTGTGTGTGTGTGTGGGGGGGGGGGGGGGGGGGGGGGGGAGTGAGTGAGGGTTTGTGTGTGCATACATGTGTGTGTACACGTGTGAGTGAATGTGTGTGTGTTGATGTATGGTGTGCAAAGAAGGTCAACTGGTTGATTATTGGAACACAATGGTCCTGGCCTGCAGAGTGGGTACAGGAGGGTGAGGATAATAGACTTCTCACACAAAACTCTGAATCATTCCTTTGGTTAGGAAAATCAATGCCATCTGTGTGATTTTTCCTTACCTGACCCCCCCCCCACCTACGGGGCTTGGAGAACATGGTTGAGTGACACATCTGTGGAATTATGGGTAATAGAGTTTTATGCACTGCCTGAACTTGACCATGCTTCCAGTTGGAGAGATACTGCTTACTGATCATAAAATGATGAGGATTATTGCATTTGGCACAAACAACTTCCTAACTGCAACCAGGTCACAGTTCGTAATGAACAAACACGTCAGTTGGCAGAAGCCAATCTGGAAACCATGGTGATGTGTGCAAATGACCGTTCTTGTGGTATTTTTCCTGCCCAGGAATATTACATGTTGCTGAGGTGATTAACGCTTATTATAAGACTTGGACTGAAGTGATTACAGAGCCTGTGTTCCACAATGAGATGAGGTTAGGGTTTATCCCGTGACCAGAGACCTCACATGCTTACTAAAAACAAATCACTGCACCTCCAAACACACACACACATACACACACAAATGCACACAATCTACTGCATTTTCTCAGAGACTATGTCTTATTGGTTGCCATGGTGAGAATTAGCTAACCAAAACCAGAGTGTTGATCACATTTGTGGAAGGGGGCACAAATAGCGGTAGTTAATCTTCTTTAGACCACACAGTTCCATTGTGACAGCCTAGTCTCTGCAGCCCCAGAAACTGTAAATTGAACTCCTTGATTGTTTAGAAAAAAAATAATATATAAAAGTAATAATCTGAGTAAAACCAAAGCCAGGGATGTCCAAGGCTCGTTTAGGCCAATTTGAACTTACGTGATAACATTTTGTGGACAAAGAATTTGAGAAAAATGGCGTTGGGAATTCATGTGGCATTGCGAGGTCCCCGGATACAACTGTCATAAACAGACCAGTGGGTGGCTGCAGGTGAATAATTGCAACCTCATTTTTCATAATCAGCCAATAAACATGCAGAGAGAGATTGGTTGTATTAAATGCACCAGTCCCTTCTGGGATTGGGCACAGACACTCACTCAAGCATGTCCCCCACCCACCCCATCCCACAAACACACACACACACGGATACATACACGCACACTCACAAACATACACACAGCCACAAACAAGAGGATGGTTCACAGGATACAGGTCGAAAAGCAGAAGTCTGAGCATACATGAATGCAAGTTTGCACACTGAAGATTTAGCCCTGCCCGAGTCATCATACCTTTACGATGCGCTCTAGCTGAACAACATACATCCAATGTTACAAGCCTAATGATACCAAAGGCTGTGATGGTGTGTGAGAGAGCAGGGATCTTGCCTGGGGGAGTCCCTCCCACACAATAGAGCGGAGCAGGGTATAACTACGTCCAGAGGGAGATGTGGATGTTGCTGTACAGGAAAGTGGATACTTAATCATACATGTTCACAGGAAAGGTCTCTCTTGAGAGAAGACGGGAAATACTGGGTTCCTTCTTAAAGCACTCCGACAGGATGGGAGACTTCTATCAGGTGCAGTCTTTGTACTTCTGGTACAGGGAGACACACACACACAAACACACACACATACAGTACAAACAAACACACCCATACACACATTAGCAAGAGGAGAACCATGGACAAACACATGGGCACCAGAGATTAGTTGATACAGGGTTCAAGCATTCCCATGATGCTTTGGCTGGTTCAGAACACTGTGAAAAACAAGTGAGGACCAACTCATCTCACTGTACTTCTCAGATAGAGTGTTAAAAACCACACGCTCTATCTAAACTCCAATCTAAACAGATTTATAAGTGTACATTATATATTTGTATTAACCAGTACCTACGTGATTCAATCAAATTGAACATAGTAATGCAGTCATGTATTTGAATGTCATTCACTTTCTTCAGCAGCACAAAAACCCCTTGAGAAATGTAAGTGTTTGAGTGTTCTGTTTGTTGAATTAAAAGTTACCAGCCATCCTATAACTCTTGCTTAGCTAAATTAGATGTCTTTGTAAACATGTATTTTTCCTGCAAATCTTCTATTGTGCAACTGTAATGGTTTACATTCTGTTTATTGTGTATGCGTTGTATCCCATTTGACTCTGGAAAAACAAATTGATTTTTAAATGCTGTGTAATTTCTCTGTAATTTCCACTCCGGTTTTCTTTTGAGGTTTCGAGTGTATGAATGCGTTCTTTAGTATTTGTTTTCTGGAAGACAGAATGGAAGCACAATAGCACTGAGGGAACGAAGAGAAGTGTTTGTGTTGCCTGCTGAGAAAATAACATGGAAACGTAATGGGAGAGAGAGCAAAATGGAAAGAGGAAAAGAAAGTGGGAGAGAGATCCAGGAAGCTGAGGAAACAGATAAAAATAAATAAAAATGTTACATAAAAAGATTGAGTAGTTTAATCAAATCCTAATATACTCGGTGGCTGATGTGTATTGATCATGAACACCAGATTGATGAGCTGGCATGTTGACCTTTGAACCAACTGCACGGTCAATACATAACCGTAAAAACCACAATTTGAAATCCCTGTTTGATACTGCTGCTGTTTGCTGTTATGTATCGGTTCCTTTTCATGTAGTTCTGAATGGGAATTACACACTCACTCTCACATGAACACACACACACACGCACACTGAAGCAGTGAGACCATAAACACGCACTCACTCACAGACACACACAAACACACACATTACACACAGACACACACATTTCTTTAGACATTTAAAATATGTTAGATATCCTGAAAACTTGATTGAAATCTGACAGACTAGCACAAAGTCTGACAAATGGCAGTTTCAGGTGAACAAAACTGATTTGTTTTAAAGCTCATTGTAAAAAGCATAAATAAATAAAAACTAACAGTGATTGGTGGAAAATGCCCAGTCTTCATCCACAATGCTTCGTGTCTCCAATCAAGGACCAAGCCTTTGATGTCTAACTGCAGGCCTGCGCGCACACACCCACGTCTCATTGTTGTACTGTGCGTGTGTGTATGTGTGTGTGTGTGTGAGAAAGAGACAAAGATAGAGAGAGATAGTGTGTGTGTGTGTGTGATCAGGGGTGGTGGGGGGTATGGATTCAGACAAGACTAGACAGAAAGACAGACATTGTGTTTCATTGTAGAAAAGATTGTGAGAGAGGTGTTGGTGAGTGTGTTTGCGTGAGTGTTTTAAGTCTGTGTGCGTGTGTGTAGGTCTGTGCTCTCTTTTCCCCGAGGGAACTACCGTCTTAAGCTGCATTAAGCTAAAGGATAGCTGAAGTCTGTCGGATCTTGTTCCCATGACGATATGGATCAGGGGAAGTGGCAGGTGACTGATTCCACCTTGGTATCCCCCAGCGACAAGATGCCACATCTCCCCACGGCAACAATTAGCACGATTAGCCGGCATGAAAGAACAAGTTTAAAGAACTGCCTGTTAAATAACAAACAATGCCAGGCAAGATTTCACTGTACCATACTAGTTTTATTCAGAACACCAACAACACAAATGTGATTCAAAGTAAGTAAGTTGAGTTATACTTTCTGTCATTCGTGTGTAGCCTACTGACAAGGGGCCACATTTGTCATTTGGCTTGATCGGATTGATTTCACAAGGCTCACTGCGCAAAATAACAAACCCATGGATAGTTGGACCAAATGATGAGATTATTTTCCAGAAGTGTGTTAACACTGTGGACTCACTGGCTACAGTACTTACAGTATACTGGATGGTGCCAATTTTCCATAGAATATTTTCTGTTTTCTATAGACTTGGTGGTTTTGGGCGCGAACTGGCCTTCCTTTGTGGCATGGCTAAATTGTAATAGCCGCCATTATAGGTAGTTGATTGAGCGTCCCGGGCTACCGGGGTCAAAATCAGACAGCACTAATCAAATGAAGATAGATTAATGTGTGTCCCCGCCATTCCTCATCGCTTCAGCTGAATCTGAGTATTAAATAGATGGATTATTCAATGCACACATTGATATAATGGGTGTTCACAAATTGTTTTCTTTTGTATTTATTTCTGAGTCTCTCCCTTCCTTGTTCTCTTTCATGCTCAAACAAATTTACACATCTCACACCTGATTGACTGATCTGATTTGATCAAGAATGGGTTAATCTTGGGTGTTGTGAGTAGCACTGTGATTGGACTTTGAAAATGAGGTGATCTGCTCACAATAGTGATTACTCATGTAACCACAGATTAGTTGCTGCCATCTCAAATATTAATCTGTTGTTTTTTAATTGTTTTGAGAACAACTTCCCCAGAGTCAGATCTTGAAGTGTTTGTTTTATGTTCTCCTTCTCAAGTATGCACACGGAGGCTTCTGTGTGTTTGTTTGTTTGTGTGTGTTGTGTGTCTGTGTGTGCATGTGTGTATGTATGTATGTGTGTGAGTAAGCATGCGTGTGTGTACGTATGTGCGTGCACGTGTGTGAGTATGTGTGTGTGTCGTGAAAGTCTGTCTACTGAGATGGAGGGAGTGGCTGTTTTGTCCTCCCTCTCTCCCCCCGTGTCTGGGAGAGAGGACGCTTGCTAATCAGCAGCGTTGAGATTAGCTGCACGGAGAGAAGAAAACAAACAGACAAAAGCGAGAGATTTCAACTCTCCGTCTGGGCTTGGCAAAACTCCTCAGCTCCCTCGTTCCTGGTCTGTGCGGAGAGGAGAGGGAGCGCAGAACAAAGGAGTAAGCGTCCCTTTGTTGGGATTAGGAGGAGAGAAAGGACTGTTGTCTTTGAGGCACTGCATACATGTTTCCCCATCTAATTTAATAACACGCCTTTTGTCTCAAGATATCTCCTGTGTGTGCTTGTGTGTGTGTGTCTGTATTGGTGGCTAGTACTGTGTTGGTCTCCATCTCCATCTAATTGAATGACAAACCTATGAGACTCGATCATTTGTTATTCTGTTATTTAAATTATCCTTCTGACCAATTGAAAATTGGACTTCAGTGGGAAGTTACACACAAACACACACACACACATCCACACACACACATATCATTTGCTGATGTGATTCATTCAATCACTGCTCATTTTAACATCATTCCATATGTGTGTGTGTGAGTGTGAGCAGTACTAATCAGTTTGATGTGTTGACAGCATGCCATTACAGATAAGAGTTATCTGGATATGTACATTAGGCTTCTGATTCCTTGATAACATCATCTTATAATCCTCCCTCATGTCAATCATCATTTAATGGTGTCATGTTTCATTCCTTCCCCAACAGAATATATTTTTTGTCCAGTTTTTTGTTTTTGTCTCCCTAAATATAAATGTGCCATGCTGACTTGTGCATGTGAATGTATGTTTGTGGCTTTGTTTTGAATTATGCCATTTCTTCTTTTTTTTTATCAACCACTTAACCCTACTCTACTTCCTATTGGCTAACTTTGACCTCAACTTGACTTTCATTGACTAGACTTCACTCTATTCGACACAGACAAAAAAAAGACATTTTTACTGCTGTTTTTTCTACGTGTTTGTGCGTGTTTGTCTGGTTGTGTCTGTGTGTGTCTCAAACTCATCAGGCCTTTTAAAGAGAGGAGAGGCGTTGGAGTAGCGACAGACGAAACAAGAATGAGGATGACATGAAATAAGAGAAGAGGAGAAATAAGAGAAGAGGAGAATGGAGAAGAGTGTGGTTTTCTCTCCTGCTTACTCATCGTCACCTCCATAGCTGACTGGCCCCATTCTGTCGTGTGTGAGCATGTTTGCGTGTGTGTGTTTGTTCACATGGGGTGTGTGTGTGTGCGGTTCATCTGCAGTATGTGTGCATTTGATGATCTTATCATAGTAAGTTAATACACATTCAATCAGCAAAGAAACAAATATATTTTTAGTGTAAACATCACTTTAAGATACAAAACATTTGTTTGTGGATTTGAATGCAGTGGAGATGCTTAAATGTGCGTTTGCTTGTGTATAAGTAAGAAATGTATAATTATCTGTGCAGATACTTATACATTCAGGAATAGCAGACTTGATGACACAATAGCAACGTATTTACAAAACCTACAGTACCAAAGAGCTAGCGCCCTCCTGTGGCACTAATAGTTATAGCAGCTTTGACAAAGTGCAGCAGTGATGCCATATCTAGCCATACACACAAAACAAAAGGTAAAGATATACAGAAAGTTAATAGGGCTTGTTTGGCAACTTGTAAACAGGCTGGAAAAAAAAATTGGGACTCCAAACTCTGAAATTCCCCTAATACAATTTAGCACCTTCCCATTCACTCCCAACTGAGACTATATGAAACCTTCAACAGCCTCTACTACAGCACTAGTCACCATGTCTTGAAACCGATACCTAACAATGTCTATTTTGTAGTAATTCTTGACGGGCTGGGTCGTTTCCCCTGCAGAAGCAGCGATTGTGGCAAGTCAGCTGGTGTCCATGGAGACCCTCTGTGTTTAGTCACCTATGTCACGTTCGGGTGACAGGGAATGATTAGCTACACATGAAATCTATTCAACACTATTTAACACTATTCCAACACACACAGACACACACACACACACACACACACACACACACAGACAGACACATACACACACTATTGTACAGGTTGTCCCTCTCTGTCCTTGTTCAGAGTCGTGCTGTGTGATGTGATGTGTTACGCAGATTTGCAAAATTGAACAGGACTCCCTATGGAAGAGGCTCACATGCTCAAGCTGTGATTCACATGGCTTAACACGGCTGGACGGCTATGGTTCCGCCTGGTTTGTGACACACACACATACACACACGCAGACACACATATCAAAGAGGTTATTTCAGGTCATGTCATTAACATTGCTAAGTTGGATTCTACATTATTTATGCTACCAAGCTGCATTCCCTTTATCTCTCTCTCTCTCTCTCTCTCTCTCTCTCTCTCTCTCTCTCTCTCTCTCTCTCTCTCTCTCTCTCTCTTTTATCAGAATTTGTCCCAAGTTCAACTCCCTTCCACTGTTTCTCCCTGCCTGTCTGTCCATCTCTCTTTTCTAACTCTCTATTGGTCTCTCTCTATTCCTTTCTCTGATACACACAGAGACTACACACACACACAAAAACAACTTACAAATCAGAGAAATAAGCACACACACACAAACACACACACACATACTCAGGTCATTAGACACATTACTGCAGTGTCAGTAAATGAAGCTAATTGTGTTGCAGCACCAGAAGCTAGCTCCAGGATTCCTCCAGGAGTTCATGGCCACTGGCGCCCAGTGTACCCAGAACTGAGCGAAGCGTCCCTGGGTAACAACACAGAGAGCTGGGGCCCTCTCGCTCCTCTCCTGATCCTCACCCTCACCAGACACTCAGGTCTGGTGAGGGTGAATCAGGTAGAGGAGTTGAACTTTTGTGTAAGTCATGCTTTGTGTAAGTCATGCTTTGTTGTTGATGTTGAATTTGAGAGACGTGAGGTTCCGGTGTAGCCTGGTCCTAACCGGACTCTGGTACATTTAATTTGTACAGAGAATCTGGGCTCGCTCCCTTGACAAGCGTTAACTTCCTTGAAGGCGGGTATTCTGTTGAAGTTTAAAACTATTGGGTCTGCCCAGAGCCACTCTGGATCTGCCATAACCAATCGCTAGCGTTCGCCTTAACCAACTCCTTCACCACTAACGGAGCTAGCTGGAAAATCAAAGAACCCCGTGGGGATCAAAGATTGTTCTTGCTCCGGCTTTAACTTCTGGATATTCGGCAGCGTTGCCACAACGGATCGAATGACTTAGCTCGCATCTTTCTCCGCCGCCATTACGGAACTACAACTCAAACTAGCGCACAACATCAACGTCATCGTTCTCAGCCACTCCCTCTGTTCGCTGATTGGACCGGTAAAAAGTTTACCGGAGACATCTGACCAATAAACCTCAAGCCCAGACGCAGTACAAAAGCAAGATGAAAATTGAACGCAAGTACGTAGGAAGACAGAGCAAGGCTAGTTCCGGTGTACTTATATAATTAGAATTGACGATGACACAGAGGAACTGTTACCTGAAGAAAGGTCTCCTCCAATAACGCTCAAGGTCTCTCCCAGCATCCCCACAGAAACGCGCAGCTCACAATTATGGTATATAGAAAGTGACTAAAGATGATGACTCACAAATGTAGCTGATATTAGACACACACACTCAAGCTCTTTGGAACGCTCGCTTGCTCGCACAGATATGCATACACACATACACACACACTCAAAAACACACACACTCACACAATTGGCCATTCATTCCAACCCAGTGGTTTACACATCATGATAGGTGTTTGAATAATGAACCATTCACCGTATATTGCTTTCAGTGAACAACCAGTGTGTGTGTTGGTGTGTACGTGTGTGTGTCTGTGTGAAGGTTCCAACCACATCAGCATTGGGGTTGAAGTGAACTTTTTTCTCACCTCCAATGTGTTGTATTTTCATTCCAAGCGAACAAGCCCAAAGATCAACCATCAACTTTAGGCAGTGACGAGGTCAGGAAGCTCATCTGGGGGATTAACAGCTTCTGGAGAGAGACTATTTACGTTTGGAAATCATTCTTAGCTGTTACAGCCTCTACTTATATGCCTATACACGATCCAACGCGCACCCCATGTTGCCCATGAACACACAAATGCAAACCCACGCACACACACACACCAACACACGCACACACGCACATCCTAACCCTACACATGAGGCAGGTATGCCTGGCAGGTATACATTATTAGCTTTTTTCTTCCCCTGACCTGCAACAACAATTTGATTGCAACTGAGCAAATTCAATTATTATATATATCGTGTTTGTGTTTGTGTGCATTGTGTGTGACCTTCGCAAGAAGGAAAGAGCAATAAGTGAGCTCCTTGCAGACCCTTGAACATTACACAACCAGTTGGTCAATTTAATCGTTTTTTGTTTGAGTCCCTAATTGAATTTGAGAAGACATGTTTTGTGCCTCAGGTTTTCTGTGCATGAATCCTTCATACAAATAGAATATAATCTGGTTTAATGCTGTCATAAGGTCACCCGCTTGCGTAGATTCAATGACTGGGGTGTGTGTGTGTGAGTACGCTAGTGTGAGTGTTTGAGTGTGTGTGGAGTGTGTGCTGAGGTGTGAATAGATATTCAGGGACCATATCGATTCCCATTGTTTCCTGAAAGTCGACATGTACTTTTATGTCTTACAATCAGCCAGCCAGCCAGCCAGTGAGGCGGCCAGTAAGCCATCCCACCATCCAGCCTGTGAGTGGACCCCTATGCACAGATCTGTCACAGTAATGAGCTTGAAACTTATGTGTGCTCTGGAGGGGTGACCAGGTGTTGAAACTTTGCTGTCTAATTATGAGCCTGAATTCAATTAACCAATCAGAGGCCAATTTTTTTTTTTAAGACGACTAGAATTGATCTTAATGAGGAGCGTCCGGGCGTGAAGTCTGACCTCAGACCAGCTAATGAGAGGGATCAGCATGACAGATGAGAGTGTGTTATCCCGGGATTTCTCCATCCAAGGCCTGAGATGTGAGTACTACTAAGTGAAGTATGTGTGTGAGTGTGAGTGAGAAAGTGAATGTGTGTGAGAATGGTTACGGTTATACTATTATAAGTCCAGGCAAAGATGACCTCTATATGTTGTGGAGTTAGAACGTGTGTGTGTATCACCTGAGGGACTGTGGGTCTCTGAAACACTGTCAAGATATTTCCTCAAGACAGGGAGGTGTGAGGTTGCTGGCTTGACCTGTCTCTCCAGCAACGGGCTTCATACATGCATGTGTGTGTGTGTGCCCTGTGGGCGAACACCTGTCCAGGTTAACCAGCTTCAGCCCAGGTGGGGGGCTTCTGTGAAATCGATTGTCACCTCTCATCTCATCACACACCTTCGCACACACACACACATATTCAGAGACACACACACACACACATACCCATTTTCTTCTCTACACTCTTTCAGCCGGTGACCAGGTGCTTTTCAGTAAACACCCCCCTCCCCCTCTTTCCGTCACGAGCACTGTGCTCTCGTGTCATGTCACATAGGGAGGCTGGAGCAGAGAAACAGGGCAGTTTCCAGCAGCAGATTTCAGCAGAGTTGGGCTCCATTGCTTCCTATTGTTTTGCACTTGATCAGCATTTCCCAGATTGCTGACTGACCGCCGATAGATTTTTTTCGGAATTGATTTTGGTTTCATGTCACGCCCTTTGTGGAGTCTTCGTGCAACGTGAGGTGACACACTGCATACATGCACCGGGGTTGTTTTCCTCCTCTCTCTCTCTCCAGGAGTCACTCAATCTATTATAGGTGAACTAAAATGTCCTCATTTGACTGTGTACACACACAGTCACACGCGCACACCTGTCTGTGGGCCTACGCTGCTGTCCTCCATACTGTGCAGCAAGCCCAAAGTCAATAAAGGTGCTCGAAGAGATCAGCATCTTATGAGACAATGAGCTGACTGAAAAAAGAGACAGAGAGAGAGTGAGGGAGGTAGAGAGAGACGACAGAGAGAGGCAGTGTGAAAGAGACGGAGTGAGAGATGGCAGAGAGAGTGCATGAGAGAGAGTTCGAGAAAGGGAGATAGAGAGACATTGAGAGACAGTGAGGCAGTGAGAGAGTAAAGGAGACAGGGAGTGTGCGAGAGAGAGAGAGATAGAGAGAGAGAGAGAAAGAGGATGCTGCAGGTTGCTGCACACAGACCCACAACAGTCCGTTTTCTTGGAAAAAGTCAGCCTCCCTCTAGCTCATCCCCCCCACTCCCCCTCTCCTCGTCTGAGATAGATTGCATGAGGAAGTTGCTCCGGGGATGAAAGTAGGGAGAAAAACATGGAAGCCTGGCCCTTTCAGACATGAGCCTTCTTCAAGATAAAGGTAGACACAGTTCCTCAGTCTGAGACTCAGATGCACAAATGCACGCTCACAAACTCAAACAGCTGGGCTCAAAGACAAGAAGCCGTAAGATCCCTGAATACTGATCCTCCCCAGATACTGTTTTTTGGAGGAACGACTGACCACCACTCTTACTGAGCGAGAGAAATAAGGAGAGAGAGAAGCAAAGAGAGACTGAGAGAGACAAGAGAAAAAGAAAAACAGAGAGAGATAGAGAGCAAGAGGGAGAGAGAGATGGAGAGATAGATAGATGTTGAGAGATGGAAGAGATGGAGAGAGCTGGAGAGAGGGAAAGAGAGTGAGAAAGAGGTAGAGAGAGAGAGATAGGTAGAGAGAAACTGCTCTTGTGCCGTAGTTCTATCCAGCCCTGTTATTCCCCCCAGCCACAAGAAGTTGGTGAAGGAGCAGATAAAGCTGTCCAGGGCTGCCTCTCAGGAACCATGTTTAGCTGCACACCTGGATAATAGACCATTCCCAAAGCCATTTCAACAGACCCCGATACAAACCCCTGATAGACCCACTACAACAGGACGTCATCTGGGGTGCGGGGGGGAGGGGAGAGGGGGTAGAGAGGGGAAGGGAGGAGGAGGGGAAGGAAGGGGACAGAGGAAGAGATAAAGCAGAAGCGGGAGATGGAAAGGGAGGGGCATCCTTCTTGTTACCATGTCACCACGTCTGATAGTGACAACAGCAGCACCATTGCAGGAAGCCTGAGCCAGACCTCATCATGGGAGGCCAGAATCCCCTTCCATGAGGGGGAGACCTGGGGGTCCTCTGCCTTCACTCTCCTCTGGATGGAACCACCTGAGATCAGAGAAGAAAGGAAGAGAGAGAGAGAGGAAAATAGCTTTTTCATCATACAGGTTCAATATATATAAACAGTATATTACATAAACCATATTGTGTAGTGCATTAAAATGTCCACTTTGACCATCGTTGCAGTTAATGTATACAATTTGTTCCTTTAAGCTATCCAGGTTTGGCATGCAAAACAGGGCCCTTCTTGCCTCCAAGAGTTACTCCATGAATAATTGAAATAGGTCTTTTTGAAGAAGGTTTAAATGAGAAGAGTCTTTATGTCCACAAGTCATAAAATAATACATGATAAAACCCCATCAAGAGAGAGTTAGTCTTCTCTGCACTGCGGTAGGCAGGCAATTCAGACACACACACGCGACATACACACAAATGCATCTGCACACACACACCTTATGAGTGCTCACAGGTATTCATCAGGCGTAAAAACACTCAGATTGGTTAATGATCTGCGTGGACTTCCTGTTAGGAAAGAAATGAAAGGAAGGGGAAAAGGAGACGTGTGAAAGATGACGGGAGTTCTTGTCGAGTGAAAAATACAATAACAAGGACCTGCATATGGATCAGCCTGGAGTGTCTGATAGGTTCTGTTCTCAACTAGTCTTTACAAGCCCACCGAGGCTGAGCTGAACACACACACCCACACACATACTGCAACTTTAAACAGAATCATGTCAATGTGTCAGTGTCAATCACAGTGGTACATCAATCCTGTATGTGCATATTTGGTCATGTCATGTGTGTGTTTGTTTGTATATGCATGTGTATGTGTGTGTTTACCTGTCCTGGGGGGTATTCCAGGTAGTGGGTTTAACAAACTCTGAGCCTAACCCTGAACTCTGAGTTGAGTTACTCTAAAATGGGAAACTCCGAAAACTCGGTTCCAGAAAAGCTTTATTTCGTGTTTATGGTCAATCTGAGCACATATCCTGGAAAAAAAGCAACACGGCTGTAGCAGCGTATACAATTGGCGTGTGAGACAAACTGGTGCCTATTTCAACTTGTAGTAGCAGTTTCCCCCAACAGAATGCTTTTCATCAAAGGATGATGATGATGATTAAGATGACGAACAGACATTGACTGCTGCCGCAGAAATGGATGCAGAGAATTATGTATGGTAGCTAGTAGTAGTTGTAGTTAGTAGTTAATGATTTATTTGTAAGAAGAAACCATACAACGAACACTTCGGCCTTGCAGTAAAAACTGAATTGCCCCGAAATTTACAATCATCAGCATATACAATACACAATAACTATTCTGTTAAAAAACACATCATCATTTTGTCGACATGGAGAGAATTATACAATTAAAAGGCTGTATTTAACACAGTTAAAAAGAATATTATTGTCAATCACTACTACCAGCTTAGTTATGAAGTCCAACAAGGAGTTTAGCCAGTGCAGGTATCGCACTTGTGGTGTCGCGTTTAGTTCCCCTGGCTAGAGAGTACTGCAGTGAGTTCCTCAGCTGTCTGCCGTGCTGTTCTCCCCGGGTCAGAGGCAGCCAGGAACAGAAGCGCGGCGATGGTCTTACATTGTTTGCAAAGTTAAAGTCAGGTGGCTGAGCGGTTAGGGAATCGGGCTAGTAATCTAAAAGTTGCCAGTTCGATTCCCGGCCGTGTCAAATGACGTTGTGTCCTTGGGCAAGGCACTTCACCCTACTTTGCCTCGGGGAATGTCCCTGTACTTACTGTAAGTCGCTCTGGATAAGAGCGTCTGCCAAAATGACAAAATGTAAATGTAAAGCAGAGGTCGAGTCTGCGATTAGAGAGAGTTAGTAGGTTTAAAGACCGTAGGGCGTCCAGATATGTGGTGTACTGTCAGCCCAGCATAATCCTGCAGGCACACTTCTGAACACGTTCAAGTCTGTTGATTTGTCTGTTGTTGAGGGCGGCATTCCAGACAGGAGCTGCATATTTGAGAAGTGGCCGAACATAGCCGCAGTAGATGGCAGTGAGGTCGTCTGTCGGGAGACCAGCCTGTCGCAGTCTGCACAGAAGGAGGAGTCGTCTGCTCCCCTTTGTCACCATGCTTGTCACCATGCTGTCCACTTGTGTCCACTTGTGGACAGCAGGGAGTCAGGTGGCTGAGCGGTTAGGGAGTCGGGCTAGTAATCTGAAGGTTACCGGTTCGATTCCCGGCTCTGCCAAATGACGTTGTGACCTTGGGCAAGGCACTTCAGGGGGTGAATGTCCCTGTACTTACTGTAAGTCGCTCTGGATAAGAGCGTCTGCTAAATGACTAAAGGTAAATGTTGTGCGTCCCACCCAAGATCAGACTGGAACTGGAGACCGAGTAGTCTAGCTTGTATCACCACGGTGAGAACCTGGCCTCCCAGTGTAAGAACTGGGGAAGATGGAGGTCGTTTCATGAAGCTACGGGTAGTTCTCTCCCCATGTACTTTTATTTACAGGCTTGTGTGGAATTGTCAGTTACACTGACATTATGAGAACAATTCACATTTACATTTATGCATTTAGCAGACGCTTTTATCCAAAGCGACTTCCAAAAGAGAGTTTTACAAAAGTGCATAGGTCACTGGGCGCTCTTGAGCGGTGGGACCACAAGACGGTTGTCAGAAGACGACCGTAGGTGGTGGGTGAGGGTGTAAGGCTGGAGGAGAGACTTGATGTAGTCTGGTGCAGTCCCGTTCACTGCTCAGAAGGTCAGTACCAGGGTCTTGAATCTGATACGGGCCGTGATGGGAAGCCAGTGGAGTGTAGCTTCAGGGTCACAGGTGAATCATGTAAATTGTAGGAACAATAGCCGATAAACATACTCATTGTTAGATTTCTATTTGTAGGCAATGAAGAAGACCAAATACAATTTCAATTATTTGTCTTTAATTCAGTGCCAAAAAGCATTTGGTCAATTCTGAGTGCACCTCCACAGCGAGTAACATCAGCGATGTAGGCCTAAGGGCTGAGAATGTTGCTGAAATAAATTACAGATTGTGACGGGAAACGGTAACGTTAACCCAGGTATTCATCAGGGAATTAAAGCACATCATATTGCAGTCTTAAAATCCTCTCCCAGCATAGAACTAAGCAAATTAAATTTTGAGAGGGAGTTAGTGTAATAGCGAGGCGGGGCTGGTAGCAAGCCAAGCCCGATTGAGTGTCGGAGGCTGGTAGCATAGCCAAGCCTGATGTGGTTGGTGGAGGTTGGTAGCAGAGCCAAGCCTGATGCCGTTTGGCGGCCTTGCGCCAGTGGAGGTGAAAGGGGGCAGATAGTGAGGAAGTCATGCAGGATATGAACGAAGAGGGGACTTCTGGACTCGTTGAGGAGGATGCAGCGGAGAGCTTCAAGAAACGGTCGATGATGCACAGGCCAGAGTTTTTGGCACTTTCTTCAACTCATTTACTTGTAACTGGGAATGCATGAGATTGCATTACATTTCACAGTTCCACATGCAGAATTCACCTGCCACTAAATGAACATCTCACTGTATACTGCATCCATGCTCTGTTCAACAGGATCAGAATGTGCAAATCATTTTTTATATTCATTATTCTCATAATGTCAGTGTAACTGACAATTCCACACAAGCCTGTAAATAAAAGTACATGGGGAAAGAATTACCAGTAGCTTCCATACATAATTCTCTGCATCCATTTCTGCGGCAGCAGTCAATGTCTCTTCGTCATCTTAATCATCATCATCATCCTTTGATGAAAAGCATTCTGTTGGGGGAAACTGCTACTACAAGTTGAAATAGGCACCAACTGATATTTACTGTGTATCATGTCGAATATGATTAAAACCAAGGTGACGTCGAGGCTACAATCACAAGCGTATAGCCTAAGCAAAATATGTCTGACCTGTTCATAGTATGTTTTTATATTTAACCCTTGTGTTATCTTCGGGTCATTCTGACCCATCAGTCATTGTGACCCACCGTTGTATTGCGACAAATTTACCTCATACAAAAACAAAGTGAAGCATTTTCTTTTAACTGTCGGGCTGTCTCAGACCCCCCACATTGGAATGGTTAAAAGAAAATTATTTTTATTTGTTTTTGTATTGGGTAAAATTGGGTAAACACAACGATGGTTCGTTATGAACCTTTGGGTCATGTGACCCGAAGGCAGCACGAGGGTTAATATAACATTGAACATGCTATTAAGTCCACCACTTTTTCTCCTGTAATATTAACGGACAGTGGGGTTAAATGTTCAGTGTATGGACTGGCTATTACATTCAAATGTATGCATTGACTTGGCAGTTTGTCTCCCACGCCAATTGTATACGCTGCTACAGCCATGTTGCTTTTTTCCGGAATATGTGCTCAGATTGACCATAAACACAAAATAAAACTTATATCCGAAGTGTGGTGAAGTAGGACAACGTTTTATGTCGCCGGGTACCGTGGTGGATCATAGTATCAGTGCTCCATTGATGTTGGCTTTTAATAGTTCTGATTCCCGCGCTTAACTCAGAGTTGACGTACTCCGAGTTGAGTTAACAAATTCAAATCAGCTTTTCTGGAACCGAGTTTTCGGAGTTTCCCATTTTAGAGTAACTCAACTCAGAGTTCAGGGTTAGGCTCAGAGTTTGTTAAACCCGCTATCGGAATACCCCCCAGGTCCAGCAAATCATCCCTAAGTACCGTTGTACTCCAGGAACAAGTGGATCTAGAGCCTTTCCCATACAGTTCATCCAAAGCAGCGGCCTTATCTGCCTTGGGGGTGAACTCATGACGACCGCAGTTAACTCCCGAGGTAGATAGAATGGTCAGATTTTTACAGTTAGCAGCTCAAGGACCGGAGAGCAGTGAGATGCTAGTACCGCTACATCCGTGGCCCATAGAGAGTTAACCATAACACAGACCAGCTGTGCTGTCCTGGCGGTATATGTTGAATCCCAACGGTGTAACCGCCGTGTCGGAGATCTCCGAGGACCAGCCAAGTCTCGACGAATGCCAGTACACAGTAGTGCCGTTGGAATTTGACACGAGCATTAAGTTAATACATTTTGTTGTCGATGGACTGAACGTTAGCAAGTAGGATGGTTGGAAAAGCAGGATTGAAGTAGCCTGGTCCTAACCAGACCCTAGTATATTTCATTTGTACAGAGGGTCTGGGATCGCTCCATTGACAAGCATTGACTTCCTTGAAGGCGGGTCCTCTGTTAAAGTTTAAAACTATTGGATCTGCCCAGAGCCACTGATCTGCCATAACCAATCGCTAGCGTTAGCCATAGCCAACTCCTTCAACACTACTGTAATGGAGCTAGCTGCCGTAGCTGGAAAATCTAACTTTTCCCGAACCACGTGGGGAGGAGGGCCACATGGCCACCAACAAAACTTGTTCTTGCTCAGGCTTTAACTTTTGGATATTCGGCAGCGTTGCCACAACGGACCGAATGAATGGCTTCGCTCTCATCTTTCTCCGCTGCCATTACTGAACTACAACTCAAACTAGCACACAACATCAACGTAATCATTCTCTCTGTTCGCTGATTGGCCCTACAAAAGAATTATTAGAGAAAACCGACTTATGTGTCGAATTCCCAGACCTAGTACAGAAGCAAAATACAAATTTAGTGGAAATACGTATAGGAGGGCAGGGCTAGGTTTGAAGCACCGTTTCCAAGTTCGGATGAGAATACCAGCATGTCGACCTCGTTTCTTCTTCCTTCGTCTTGCAAGTAAACAAAGTGGCAGAACAACAAAGAGCCCGCTGCAGTCCGAGCTCGTACTCCGGAAAGTGGAATTAAAGTTTGTAAAATAATCCTTGCCAAGTGACAACCTAATATCCAGAAGTGTCTGCCGGTCGTACTGAATGAGCGACAATGTAACATGGACAAAACAAATTACGAACACTAACATAACAACACAAAAAGCTAGGTACTCGCAAAGCTCTTGTCAGTGCGGCCATCCTGCAAGCGCAACGGACCTTTGTTGTTATACACCCTGTATATACCCCGTATACAACCCATATACACCCAGTATACACCCTATATACACCCAGTATATACCCGTATACACCTATCTGTTTGTCTGTCTGTCTACCTGCCTGTCCTTCTGTCTGTTTACCTACTTATCTGTCTACCTGTCTGCCTGTCTTCCTGTCTATCTGTCTTCCTACTCATTTCACTTCATGTCTTCTTTGCCGCCCGTCCGCCTGTTTGTCTATCGGCCTCCATCCCTCCTCCCCAAACGCTCAACTGAACCAATTCTTCTCCTTGGCTTTCTTACAATGGAGGGAGAAAAAAGGAAGGAGTAAAGGAGAAGAAACAAGGGGGAAAGAGAAACTAAGAAATAGAGAGAGAGAGAGAGAGAGGTGGTTGCAAAACGATGACTGGGAGAGGAGGTAAAAGACTGGAGAGAGAAAGATAGATGGCGAGAGAGAGGGAGTAAGAACGAGGTGGGAGCAAGATGGATGGATGAAAGTAAGATGCCATGGCCGTATGGGCAGAGGTCTAATGTGTATCTATAAAACCTTCCAACAGTATGGATTTTTCAGGGTGGATATCTGCTGTCTGTGGTTTGTTATTGAGGTCAAGCGACAAATGTGTTGGCCTGGCAAATGATCTGTTTCCTACCATACACACCCACACAAACACACACACGACTCTCTACATGGATTGGTCGTGACCAGGCATCTGGCAAAAGACCTTTGTTCTATAAGACACTAAATGTATTTGTGACATTATAATGGTTGGAAAGAAGCACCAAGAATGGCCGTAGGACACACACACACACACGCAAACACATCACACATTGTGTCCAATAGCAGGATCCACACTATACGCCACAGATTTCTGTTAGAGAAAGGCTGACACGCTCATTGCATGTATTCCCCTTATTGCACTCATTTCTCAAGTTAGGAAACAATCAGGTGTATGTTGTTTATATTGCCACCCCTCTTCCCCCACCCCACCTGCCATTCTCCCCCCAAGAGGCCCTCGTCACTCCCAACAGTCCCGCGATGTGAGCATTAGAGCTGGTCTCCAGACAGACCTCACAATAAGGTTTGTAATGTCTTCCTAATTACTGATCATTAGACAGAGCGTGTTGATGAGGGCTGCGGTGACAGCGACACACAATCCTATAATTCACTCTCAGTGCTGTGTGTGTGTGTGTTTGCGTGCGTGTGTGTGTGTCAGATTTGAGGTACCATGACTCTCAGGTGCTTGTGTGCTATGCCCGGCATCGACACAATGATGGAACCCTCGTCATCTATTTTGATTTTCAGAAAAACACCCACACACACACAAACACACACCCACACACAAGCTCACACTTTTTAGAAGAAGAACCAACCTTTTTTGATCATGCAAAACACACACATGCATGCTAGCAAGATGCAACTTCGACACACACACACACACACACGCACATGCTCGATGATGCACTTGTGTACATTGTGACACCCCTAGTGAGGGAGGAGGTGGAGAGATGAAGGGGAGTCAGAGGATGAACCTGGGGAAGGTCATCAATGGTACCTACTTCCACCTGCTACTCACGTGCCTCCTACTCTGGGCGTGCCACAACATACACACACATACACACATTCATACATCATCTCATATTACCTGTCACAATTCATGGCACTAAATGTCTTGCTAAGGTGTTACAGGAGGTGGTGCCTTTCTGAGTTAATGACAAGTCACTGTTTGGTCCCACCTTCCTTAGCAAAGATTAATGTGCATGAAGGTTGTTTATATTCGGAAATGATTAATATATAAGGGAGTTCATTATCTATGAAGGCATATAGCATATTATATAATGCAATAAATGTGTGTGGTTTGGTGTGTATTATGTTGTATGATTTATGACATCACTTTAGATGAAAACAGAAGCCATTGAGGTGACTGAACCTCCCACAGGTCATGTAGTTTGAGGTGAGTAATAATACGGTGTGTGTGTGTGCTAATGTTTTTACTTGTGGGTATGTTTGACTGGTTGTCTATGACAGTGGAAGGAGTTGTGAAAGCACTTTAACACAGTGTATTGTAACGGCAGATCTGTCTTGAGCCCGCAACTGTCTTTCCCATCCCAGTGTGTGTCCAGTACCAGGCAGTCTTACCCAGTGTGTTGCACCTCCAGCTGTTCCTTCATATCTTGACCGCAAAGCCAACCACAACCCCGAAGAGATGATTAGGTTACAAGTAGAACACCAGCACTAGACCTTAAAAGGTGGTTGCCAGTGATGCGTAGTGGTGCTCAAGAGTGTGTGTGTGTGTGTGGACGCTGTGGTTAAGCAGACTGCGGCCTCTTTCAGCTGTTAGCTCTGTACACACCACAGCAGATCACAGCTTTCATTAATAATACACCACTTTGGGGCCTGCGAGGGGACTCAACACTTAAAGCCCGTCGTGGACATCAAACACACAAACACACACACAGACAGACATACACACACACACAGACAAATCTGCAGACACACGCACACAGGCATTGCACGCATACGTGTGACACAACACACACACACATTAATAATACACAGCACAGTCAACCATAATGGGTCAACAGTTAAGAAGCTCAGATGACTCCGACCCCCTGAATCATTTATGAAACAAGATCGACAAGGGAGCTGTTTTGCTGAACACACACACACATACATACACACACTCACACACACATTTTGGCCAAGCTCACTAGTACTAGCACTTCTGTTTCTCACATCGTAACACGGAATGTTGCAGTATTTTTACCACATGCAGGAGGTGGTGTTCTGCATTGTTTCAACATTTTCATTGATCTCTATCAGGGGACACACACATGGCTCGTTTTCACCTGAAGGGAGCTCACGATGAACTCTGGATGTAGTGCAGGCCCGTAACGGAAACACATGAGGCCCCCCCGCAGAATAAGCCTGAGAGCCCCCCCCCCCCCCCCCCCCCCCCCCCCCACCACCACCACATATGTAACGGATAATGTAATACAAATAACCACGGGACGAACAGGACCCCGACGCGATCAACTGAACTTTTTGGAACATTCTGAAGAGCCGTGTAATAAATGCAAGATATCAAAACTCAAGCTTGTCTTGTGAGGGAAATTTATTCAATAAGAAAAAAACGCTAAAACGGTTTGCAGGTGAATAGCCTACACATGTGCGCGTCTTTTAGCAAATCTGTGTGCAAAGTCTTTTACCACACTCTTTACATCTAAACTGCGCACACATTCATTTTCTATGCTAAGGATGGCCAGACCTGACAGCCTCTCTTGTGACATGGAGCTTCTGAGATTTGTTTTGATCAGTTTCAGCTTGGAAAATGACCTTTCAGCGCTTGCGACAGTCACGGGTATTGTCAGAAATAATTTGATGGCCGTGGCTACATCAGGCACACTTGATAGTATGGAGTGGTGTTTTATTATTAGCGTGTTCGCTAAATCATAAATGGAGCCATTTTTTGTCGTGTGAATATTGTAGAAAGCAATGACTGTACGTTTTACACGATCATAATATGTATATAACTGAAATACAATGACTTATTGTAACTTTGATTATGTTTTTTGTATGTTTAAATAGTCAAACACAATCGCTGCAACTGCACGATACTACTGTCGCATACGTTATCATGTTTGCTAATAATGTCAGTTATGTAATATATTTTATAATTAATAACTTTTTCTACTTTCTCTTTTTTTTGTAGTTTCACTCCATTTCAATGTTGTCAGCTTGATAGGAAGTCAATAAAGGAGCAAGGCTAATTTTCCTGGCTCTTGGAAAGGAGGCTCTGTTAACGCTAGGAAGCACAACACAGACCAGTACAGCTAACGTTAGCTACGTGGTACAGTAATGTTAGCAGACAGTACACTACCTGTCTCTTCTGGCAGATGAGTGCATCCTTCACTGGCTGGTCGAAAAATAAATGTGTAATTTTGGGATGTTTGGCATTTAATTCAGAAATTGTCTGTTTTGAATGCTGCTTTTGGGCACCGCTTTTACATTTACATTTACATTTAGTCATTTAGCAGACGCTCTTATCCAGAGCGACTTACAGTAAGTACAGGGACATTCCCCCGAGGCAAGTAGGGTGAAGTGCCTTGCCCAAGGACACAGCGTCAGTTAGCATGACCGGGAATCGAACTGGCAACCTTCGGATTACTAGCCCGATTCCCTAACCACTCAGCCATCTGACTCCCTATTTTAAATGTGCGTTTCATTTTTCCTACGCTACAGTTAGCTATCTATTTGCAGCGGGCTCGCCGGTCTGTGTGACCATCTGACATACTTCTTCATGTCACTTACCTAGCTAACAAAGAAAGCACACTTAAATATTCTTTCCTTTTTTGTTCCTTCAACTCTGGAAACAAAGACAAGACAATAAGACATCCCATGTAATTCAAATTGGATAAAACATTTAAAAAAACGAGGCCCCCCATCCCTGCGAGGCCCCCCCGCGGTGCGGGGCTGCGGGGGTAATCTTTACGGGTCTGATGTAGTGTCTGTGTGTGTCCGTGTGTGAACTGCATGGCCATGTACACTTGTGTGTATATGTGCGTGTACACAATGTACTGTACTGTACGTGTGCGTTTATGTGTGGGCTTGCATGTTACTGATACCCGATAACAGTCGGATTGTCATGCGGGGATCAACGCTAGTATTTCTGTGAAACAAGTGCTCCTGCAGAGCGTGCTCACAGTCGCATCTTCACCAGCCTCCCCAGAAACCAGCTGTGACTCACAGGTCCTCATTTCCACCAAACAAGATTCCATTTGCTCATGCATTGACTAGCCTTCTGATCCATGTGCTCTGAGTCTTCTGATAAAATGCAGCTTGCTTCTAATTAAGTCAACGTTTAGCTACAGGAGTAGAATAAAATGTGAACAAAATAAGATTTTAAAACTCACTGGGGTCAATCCACTGCAGACGGAATAATTATAACTTTGTACTTGATTCAGTCAGATTTTTTTCCCCCAGACTTATTTCCTGCCTCCCTCATCCACACAGCTCGATACTTGGGTCCCCAGCTTCATCAGACTGCTGGATAAGGCAATTAGCTCGAGTCAAGAGGGTACCTAGCCACGCAGCTGGAATGACAGAGATACTGAATTTCAATTCGAAAACAGATCTCTCTCTCCCATCCTAGACCGCTTAGAACACAGATGTTTGCCTCTTTTCCATAATGGGAGTTCTATTCACAGATCAGAGGGAGAGATGTTTTCAAGAGAGACCAACAGAAGAGAGACATTTTCAAGAGAGACATTTTCGAGAGAGACGTTTTTTGACTTGCTGACATCCTCGAGGCTTCTCAATTAACCCACAGTGAAGGGTTTATTTAGCATTAAAATGCTTCGTCCTGATGGATTGACTGTCGGCCCTGGAGAGAGAGTGTTGCTTGCTCAATGGGCATTCAGCCATGCTATAACACGATGGTTCAGCTCAGATGTACAGGTAACAGCTTGAGTAACCCCACTGAGTAGGATGTCTACCTTGAACCTGCACTGCTAACATGCTGTAGACGTGTGTTCTGGTGTCGGAGTGTGTGTGTTGTTTTCACTCCCTTCTGAACACAAGCAGATGGCAGCAACACAACAGAAGGGACAACTGGGATTCTTACAGAACTTATTTCTGTATCGTTGTGAAACCTGACCTGTGTGTGTGTGTGTGTGTGTGTGAGTACACAGTAGTTTACCCATCTGTCCTCGTGTGGTTTGGACAATTGCACTGATACTCTTTTTCTGTAACTCATACTTTCTTTCTCTCTCACCGACACACACACACACACACACACACACACACACACACACACACACATACATAAAAAATGAAAGAAGGAAAGAAAGAAAAAAAGAATGAAAGAGAAGGGAGAGAGACCTTCGGTGAACCGACATACACTCATATGCATAAACACATATCCCTTCTCCTTACGACGGAGAATTTTAAAAGCACACTGAAGTGAATGTCTCTTTGAAGTTGCTTCGAAGGAAGCACATACATTTTCATATAAAACGATGACTGTTAAAAGCTTGTTCTGGATTCTTAAAAAGCAGTTTGTTTAGTAGAGCAGAGCGGGAAGTCACAGTCAATTCAAAAGGGACGCCATCTGCATATGAATATGGAAAGGGCCGCGCAGGACTTTCTCAGAGAGATGATGAGACAAACTCGTCATTTTCTCGCGCATTATACCAAGACTGAGAATATCCAGAGGAGTTCTGATGGTTATTCTGTCCATGTGCAGTGCTTGAGTGGTATATATTAACCAGCCCCCCGCTAGATAAAAACAAATGGAGGGCTACATAACTGAATATAAATATGAAAGGACACGTGATAAATCTTCCTATCCCTTGAGGTCCTACACCACATTAGTACAGATAAATATGAGTTAGTAAATGAACCATATTACTCTATCTTCTCTCTTGCTTTCTCTCTCACACACATACAGACACACACACAAACACACACTTATCTCCACAGTGAGATAAGCATCTAATGAGCCGCAATGAAGAGAAGTGATGATGGTAGAGATGTGGTCCGTAACTCCATTAGAACACAGTTAAAGACAGACGAAGACCACTCATGGATTCCTTCCGGTGGAGCCTTTCCGGTGGACACTGCCCTGAACTATGCACAAACAAGTCGTGAAAAATAGGTAGGTCTATGACATACAGTACATGCCTCTAAACGCACACATGGACTAATGAGTTCTTGAAGTGGACATGGAAATTGGGAGAGTGATGGTTGGGCACTGGTTGGGGGTCTTCTGAAAGTCAATAGGAAGATGTAAAACCTTCACAGGAGATTAGAGTTTGCGATGTAAGAGATGGAAAGGGGAAAGAGAAAATAGGAGAGGGGGAGATGGGGAATGGGTGAGAGAGGAGTGGGGTAGACATATAGAGGGGACAGGTCGAGAGATAGAGAGAGAAAGAGAGGGAAGCCCAGGCAGGATAAGAAGAAAGGCAAAGAAAGGGATTAGAGGGAGGTAGAGGGTGAAAGAGAAAGAAGCGCAGACGGAAGGCCGTAGAAGGGAGGAGAAACGGAGGAGAGGAGGAGAGGGAGGAGAGGAGGGATGGAAAGCAAAAACAAGATAAGCCGTGCGGCTGGACGAAGGGGCGATTGGCAGAATTGGGAAGTGATGGAGGGAGGGTATTAATGCATGAGAATAGGATGGAAGGCTTAGCAGAGCCGTGCAGCGCATTGATTACTTCGGCCTGTCATTAGGCTCTACCTAGAGGACTGGGGAAGAGTGAGAGAGAGAGACAGAGAGAGAGAGAGAGAGAGAGAGAGAGAGAGAGAGAGAGAGAGAGAGAGAGAGAGAGAGAGAGAGAGAGAGAGTCTGGGGGAGAGAGTGAAAAAAAGTGCTGAGTGAAAGAGTATTGGTTGGATGGCCAGTAGTTAATGTTCTTGGATGGGTGTGCGTAGCATGCACTGTATCCAAATGAATGCATTGGTAGGGGAGCAGTATTGTGTTTCTGCTAATGGCTGAATGATTGTATATGTGTGTGTGCCTGTGTGTGTGTGTGCTTCTATGTGTCTGTGTGTAACTGACTTATACGGCTTTGTGCCTGCTGTTTTTACGACTTGATTGGACGATTTAATGCTTATAATTTGTCTTTTATTGAGCTTGTAAAACTCAGTGTCATAGTCTATCACATAACCAATAAACACTGCAGATGTGCTCTGTGCTTCGTCTCACCTGGTCTGTGTGTGTGTGTGTGTTTGTGCATGTATGTGCACATCTTCACTCCACCACATCAGTGTTACACTGACCGGTCACAATTCTGACCACACCACCATGGTCAAGGGACACCAAACAGTCCTATAAAAAACAAAGACATCAAAACAACTCGAACGTGTGTTTCCACAATCTGCCAAGTCATCGTGACATTACGTTTTGCAAAGCAAATAAACGAACCCCCAACCGGTTAGCATCGCTTTAAAAAACAACTGTGCAAACTTTTTGAGCCCATTGTTGACCGCATAATATGAAAGATATGCCTGGATATACATTGCTGCAGTCTCCCGGTCGTGTAGATTCACCCTCTACAACATCCGGAAGATCAGGAGATACCTGTCTGAGCATTCCACCCAGCTGCTAGTCCCAGCACTTGTCTTCTCCAAGTTGGACTACCGCTCCCAACCCAAGCTCTTCTTCTGTCTGGCCCCCCAATGGTGGAATCACCTTCCCTCCTCCATCAGAGACACTGACTGTCTCTCCACCTTCAAGAAAAGGCTAAAGATACACTTGTTCTGGGAGTACAACGGTATTTAGGAATGATTTGCTGGACCTGATGTTAGTGTCCTCCAGGAAAACAATGACTCTTATTGAGGAACTTGTTTCTCTTGTTGGTTAGTTGTAACTGATTTAACTTTTTGTACTCGCTTTGAATTATATTATTATTGGGTGTGCTCAAGCCTTCGGCGAGAGCACAACCTTTGTTCTCTCACATATATATTATTATTATTATTTTTATTTCTTTTTGCCCCCCTAAAACTCAGTAAATACTTGGCCTACATAGACAACGTAGGTGTCAAAAGTTTCGTCTTGGTAGCGATTGAGTTGCTTCTATTGGAATTTACGTTCCGTTGCATGGTTTAAGCTTAAATTAAGTTTTTGTGGCGAAAAGTGAAGCTAACGGTGGCTAATTTGCTAGCCACAGTCACTGACGTTACTAACGTCACTGCGTCACTAACGTCACGAAAACACGCGTGACTACCTTTGCCAGAACATTCGTTTAGCATCTGTTAACTTGGGGGATAGCTAGGCTAACTATAGCTTTACTGCAAGGCAGCTGCAGAAACGCCACAAGAAAAGAGGCCAGGGTGATAACTATTTACTCATTTTACTTTGTGATATGACACACAATTGTGATGTGTAATGTACAATATAAGCTGATATTATTAAGGAAGTACATCTACTTTCGGAAACAGTAGTCTACTATTTCACTGAAGTATTAGCATCATGACATTAGCCTGTGTTTCCCGGGCAACACATACTACAGTGGTCTATGATGTAGCGTTATCTGTTTTCAATCGTTAAAATAAACATTCCTCACATATACATTTCGTTGTAGGATTTATTCTGACATTAGAAACCGATTGTTGGTGAAATTACCATTACCTGTGGTTTCAAACCAGTGTAGCTCACTGCAACGCTGTAGCTTACGCGAGACACACTACAAAAACATCTAGCTACAGTACACAGCTGTTTAGGAAGTCAAACGGCGACAGAAAATGTTCGGCACTCCCCTTACTTAAATCAAAAGTCTATCTAACTACTAACCTGAACTTCATTGCCACAGCCTAAACGTTGTCAATCTGTTCATGAAAATAATTAATTTCAGCCTAAACCGTACAACGGAACGTTAAATCCAATTCAACCAACGCAATCGCTACCAAGACGAACACAGCAGTAGCCTAGTACTGTACCGTAGTAGTACAATTTACCGGGGCAGCTTCTCAACACAGGGCTATATCGCATTTTGCGTTGTTACTGACAATGATCGCTACCAGTGAGCTTTTTATGAATGAGCAATTTTCCACTAAATAAATGTCAAGCTTATTTACGTTTTGGGGGGCATATTTTCAGTTAGCAGATGGTACCGTTTGAATTGCGATTCCATCTTCTACTGCCGGGTAACGTCGTAGAATAATCTTCAAAGGGGTTGTTTATTCATGAATGAATGCAATATGAGTAGGCTAAATGCCTGAAAATATCATGAGAAGAGAAAAACTTAAAATGACGTTTAAATCATAGAGATTATGTCAATTTTTACACCGGTCTGCAATAATGTCACGAAAACACGCGTGACTACCTTTGGCAGAACATTCGTTTGGCATCTGTTAACTTGGGGGATAGCTAAGGCTAACTATAGCTTTACTGCAAGGCAGCTGCAGAAACGCCACAAACAAAGAGGCCAGGGTGATAAATATTTACTCATTTTACTTTGTGATATGACACACAATTGTGATGTGTAATGTACAATATAAGCTGATATTATTAAGGAAGTACATCTACTTCGGAAACAGTAGTCTACTATTTCACTGACATATTAGCATCATGACATTAGCCTGTGTTGCCCGGGCAACACATACTACAGTGGTCTATGATGTATCTGTTTTCAATCGTTAAAATAAACATTCCTCACATATACATTTTCGTTGTAGGATTTATTCTGACATTAGTAAACGATTTGTTGGTGAAATTACCATTACCTGTGGTTTCAAACCAGTGTAGCTCACTGCAACGCTGTAGCCTACTGTACCCGAGACACTAGTGTGAGTAGCTAACAACAACTCCTCAGCTGTTTAAGTCAAACGGCAACAGAACATGTTCGGCACTCCCCTTACTCAAAAGTCTTTCAGTAGGGAAACTATCTGACTACTAACCTGAACTTCATTGCCACAGCCTAAACTTTGTCAATCTGTTCATGAAAATAATTAATTTCAGCCTAAACCGTACAACGGAACGTTTAATCGAATTCAACCAACGCAATCGCTATCAAGACGAACACAGCAGTAGTCTACTAGTAGTACTGTACTGTAGTAGTAGAATTTACCGGGCAGCTTCTCCACACAGGGCTATATCGCATTTTGAGTTGTTACTGACAATGATCGCTACCAGTGAGCTTTTTATGAATGAGCTATTTTCCACTAAATAAATGTCAAGCTTATTTACGTTTTTGGGGGCATATTTTCAGTTAGCAGATGGTACTGTTTGAATCGCGATTCTATCTTCTGCCGGTAAAGTCGTAGAATAATCTTCAAAGGGGGTTCTTTATTAATGAATGAATGCAATATGAGTAGGCTAAATGCCTGAAATATCACGAGAAGGGACAACTTAAAAGGACGTTTAAGTCATAGAGATTAGGTCCATTTGTACACCGGTCTGCCAAATGTATTCGTTTTGATTCAGCCTGTCAGCTGCCTCTTGCAGGGGAAATGAGAAGACGTCATATTTCATTCTACACTTCACTCGTATTTTGAGTTGTAAATGAGCAGCAAAAAAAAGATGCTTTTAAATCTATGTAATCTTTATAAATAATAAGTAGGCCCGATGCATTTTTATATAAAATATACAGACCCCTGTGCAACCGACGCAAGCAAGCACACCCTACAATTTCCCCAGAAATTGTATCCTCTCTAGTTGTTGCTTGCTTTCCTACAGGTACACTCTTGCACTTTAGAGGTTCATGTTGTTTAATTGTAACTTGTTTAACTACATGTTCTTATGTTCTTCCCATTGGCACTTATTTGCTTTTCACAATGTATGCTTCATGTTTTGGCTACCCACAATGTTTTTGGGGCTATCTCGTTGTTTATGATCATTGACCTATGCACTTTTGTAAAGCTCTCTCTTGGAAGTCGCTTTGGATAATGAAAGATGACCAATCATGAGCCTACTCTAATGTTATTAACGTGTAATGCTACAATACTTTGTCACACAACACTGTGAGCCATGGTCATCTACCTTAACCAAAGCAGCTAGTTAACCTCCCCTGCTGTCTCTGATGTGGACGACTGCAGCTGTGGATGACTCTGGATGACTGCAGCTGTGCCCTTTAAAAGAGGAGAGTGGGAGGACATTTTATGGTCGGTCTCGTCTGGCGTCCTCGGCCTAATCGTCTAACACACTCCACCAGCCCAGTGGGGATCCTCAACGCTACAGGGGAAAGTAGCTGGGCTAGATGTGCTCGTTGCCCAGTGACTCAAGTATGTGTGTGTTTCGTGTGTATGTGTTTTATGTGTGTGTGTCGAGCTTTGAGTGCCTGGATCAAATTATGCCACACAGACCGGGCTAATGAAGAGTTCAGATAGACTGCGCAGCTCAGTGGAGAGGGAACACACACACGCGCGCACACACATGCACACACACACACAGCTTGGGCGATGGGGGAAACAGGTTTTTAATGATTTCCTTAGGAAACAGGGACTTTTCTCGACAGTGTTTCTCAGTAAATTAATTAGCTGGTGTCCAGAGAGCCAGCATGCTCAGAGACAGGCAAGCATCCATGACCCCCTGGGTGAAGCTGTGTTCTGATGACCCGTCTCTCGTGACAGCTCGGACTTCCACGTGACCATGTGACAGCCTGGGACTCCTGGGACAACTCATTTGTTTGTTTACCATCGGTCATCTTTTGAGACTAGTCCTCATCTGTTGTTTGCCTGATGTCCATGCTGTCATGGCTGGACTGGATTGTTGTACCTGGGGTGACCTAGGTTAAAGACATGCTGTCATCCGTTTGTCATCCATCTATTTCTCCAGGCTGGCTCGGCTGAGCCGCTGAAAGGTGAATGGACACATCCTGACCAGAGGAGGAGATGTTGGGAAGCTTGTGGTCTTTCTTTCTTTCTTTCTCTCTCCCCTTGTCTATTTCCATTGCTCTCTCTCTCTCTCTCTCTCTCTCTTTCTCTCTCTCTCTCTCTCTCTCTCTCTCTCTCTCTCTCTCTCTCTCTCTCTCTCTCTCTCTCTCTCTCTCTCTGTATTTCTCTCTCTCTCCCTAAACTGTGACAGATGAGTCACGCAACAGATAATCAACGGCTTGTCTGCCAGGAGTCACTGTTACAGTTTTTCTCAATTGCTAAGACACATTTCTTGAATGTGTACTGTGTTTTCTCCAAACTCTAAACACACATCTTCATACTTCCACTGTTTAGGCCAAACTCTTGGCTTTTGACCCAAAATCAAACACAATAGTCAAAACCATATTATCTGTCGTATAAACCTAACTTTGCATTCAAAATACACACAAAGCCCTCAAATAAATTCAACCTTCTGAATACCTTTTAGACACTGCTGGGAGGAATTGAAAACACTATTATAAAAAGCTTTTCAAGAACCATTGACTATAACGTGTCCCTGAATTTTAGATATGTTCCACCTCATGAGTTTGACATGATGTCATAAAACTCACAATTACTGCAATTGTCCTTCTTACAGGCTCTTTATTTTCTATTTACATTATACAGCAATTGCATTTTGAGCTATTGTTACTGTAGTGGTCACAGTATACAAATAGCAGTACTGTTAGTCAACAACACAAATGTATTGCTGTAAATTGCAATTTGGGGAACAAAGGCTAAGAAAAAAAGGAAATAAACAAAAAAAAATGTGCCTGGGTAACAGAGCAGAGTACAGTACTGTTCATTGTGGGTCAGCATCCTATCTCTGACCAGGGTCACGCCAGAGATTTTCCTCAACATCACAGGCAATGTTTTCTCTAGCCAAACAGCAGGGAAAATGCCCCTGAATGCCTGAGCCATCCATGACAAGACTCAAGAGCAATGTCCCCACAAACTTCTTCCATGGCTTGGAGAAGGTTGTTCTGTCATAGGGATTTCTGTCATAGTGTGGCATGGATCTCATTTGAGATTGTTGTTCTTCTTCCTCTTCCTCTGCCTCTTCCTCTCCCTTGTCCACCTCCTCTCATTTGGACAATTATTCATTTTCTTCTGATATTTGCATCCATGATTTCAAAGTACAGATGAGCTTACCTTTGTATTAATTCCAAACCCCTGATTGCTTGTTGAGTATATTTGCTTGTTAGTGCTTACACATGGATAATTGGTTGTTAAGGGCGTTTGAATTGCACTGTTTTGGGTTTACTTATCAAATGGCAGTGTTTTCTGAATGACATAATGGATAATTGTGTCTTAAAGTAAGAGGTGTGTTTAGACTTTTGCAAAGAAGTGTGAATGAACCTGAGAAATGTGTCAAAAAGGGTAAATTGTGTTTAAAGGGGTACATGGTCTTTCTGCTGGGATTTGGCAAAATGGTTTTGTGGGGATGGCTTACACATACCATTTTTGTGTGTTAGCAATCGAGAAAAACTGTAACTCTGTGTTTATGTTGAATACTGACAAAGGGAGGTGGTGCTGTAGAGAGAGAACGATAATGTGTGTGTGTGTGTGCATGGGTGTGTGTCTGTTCATGCAATGTTCATATAAACATTTAAAAGAAAGTGTAAATATGCGTTTCTGCATGTCTATGTGTGTGTGTACAGTGACAGTGTGTGAGTTTGTATGCATGCATACAAACTCAGTGTGTCTGTGAGCATGTGTGTGTGAGCATGTGTGTGTGAGCGTGTGTGTGAGCATGCGTGTGTCTTTATATTTCCATCAAGATGCTGATGACAGCTGCTGAATTATCAATATTCACCCTGCAGTTAGTACTGTATGAGAAGCTTCTGTCACAAGTGTTCATTAATGTTATCAAGCTTGCCTTTTCTCTACGGTCAAGTTTCTGCCCCCCCTTCCCGCTCCACCCCCCACCTAGACTTTCGCATCCCTCTCACTCAACCCACCCCCCCCCAGCCCATATGAGGGCTCAGTAACAAATTGCTGTAATAAAAGAGATTATGAAAAAGTGCTTCACATTTTGAAAATATGCACCAGGCCATTTCCCTGGAAATAATCTGTTATCCCTCCCTCCCTCCCTCCCTCCCTCCCTCCCTCCCTCCCTCCCTCCCTCCCTCCCTCCCTCCCTCCCTCCCTCCCTCCCTCCCTCCCTCCCTCCCTCCCTCCCTCCCTCCCTCTTTCTCTCTCTCCCTTGCTCCCTCCCTCTTTCTCTCTCTCCCTTGCTCTGTCTCTACCTTGCTCTGTCTCTACCTTTATCTCTTTCAATTTCTGCTTTTCTCTCAACTGTGTGTTTTTTTTTACAAGACGGTGATGACAGGCTAGTGCAAGGGAGGGCCCATGGGAGGGAATGAGTGGAGAAGAGAGGAGAGAGAAGTAGGGGAGAGTGAAATGGAGGGGGCGAGGAGGAGAGGACGAGGGATGGGGGTGGAGATTTGCAAACAAATTTAATAACTAGCCTGCAGAATGGAATCAGTTTGCCGGCTTTTGAATTGCTCACCTCACTCGAAGAGGGAGAGAGGGAGGGAATAAAACAGATACTGTATTAAAGGGGTGGAGAAAAATTGAAATGTGTCACATCAATTTGAGGGTGGGCAGTTATCAGGCCGGCGGAGAGACAGTCACAATATGAAATGCATGGACTGTGGCTGGGAGAGCTGTGGGGATGGGGGAGGGTGATGGGGCAGCTTTGTGTGTGAAAGAGAGAAATGAGAAGACAGAGATACACCATAAGGGAGGGAGTGAAAAGAGATAGATAGAGAGAGAGAGAGACATGTAACATATCTCCGCAAACAGTAAAAGACAACTAAATCCGGTTTCTGTAAATGGTTGGAGGTATGGAATATATGGTTTGATAGGCTGCAAGATCATTTGTGCATTCTTTCACATACTGTGACAATAGAGCTAAATGATAATGTGATAATTGTGACACTACTGCTAAATTATTTTAATTAAGTTCAGTGCATGCTCAAAGGGGCTCTTGGGACTGCAATCAGAACAGAATCAGTTCAAAATCTTTAAATGCAGCTCTCATAATTTTACAAATGATTTATGATTCTTTCCACCAGAATCCCAAATGACGTAAACATTTCCATAATTCTGTGCTTCTGTATTTATTAGTCTTATGGAGAAATCCTTAATTTATTACGCCGTAAAAGGGATTTGCTGAGTCATGGAATTGTCTGGACAGACACACACTCACACACATACTCACGCACATGCACACAGACACATGCACGGAATCGCATACAAAAACACACGGACAGAAACACACACTCGCCCACACTCATACACATACGCACACAGGCATTAAAAAGTAAAGGTGGGATGACTCAGCGATGTGCTCTTTTATCATTTAGATCAAAGACATCATCTCATTAATGACAGCATCTCAGTTCCTCATCCTTCCCTTTCTCTCCCTCGCCTCGCTTTCTCGTCTCATTCCTCAATCCTCCTTTCCTGACGACTCTCCTAATTGCACCCCTCTGTCTCTCGTATTGTCTTAACGCAATTTCCATACCCTTAACTGTCTCTCTTTTCCTACCAGTCCGTCTATCATGACTCACTCAGTGCAACAGGGAAATTCCATTTTGATGCCAGAGCACCCAGTGGAGTCTCCCTTGGTCTAAAATTCCCCATGTCCTGTGACAAAAAATATATGATAGTACGTACGTGGGTGTTTCTGTGTGTGTTTGTTTGTTCACAGACACCGTGGAAAAATACCTAATAAGGGTCAAGTCATTGTTTGCATGTGTCTTGTGATAAGGTTTAATAATGTGTGTGTGTGTACATTATGTGTGTGTGTACATTATGTGTGTGTGTGCGTGAGAGAGAGCTTAATTGCAGCCTGTTACAAATGATGGCCTAACGATGTTTAATGGTCTTTTAATTTTCAATTCCCAACAGACAGGCAACTGCTCTGGGCAAGGATACAGAGGCTCACTGACGCTGTTGTTCTGCTCCCTGATTGATCGTCCAATCATCGTTCTGTCTTTCTCATGGCGACAGAACAGAGAAGAAGGGGCCGCCCAACCTCAAAATGTCCTTGAGGGGATCGCCGTCGAGTGTTTGGATCCTAGGTCCTTTTAAAAGGATTTGCTGTCTGTCTTGCCACTGGCAAACATAGACATGTACAGGCTTTGCTATTGATGGACTGGGTACAGGGTAGCATTTTTGCACAGTGCTTGTAAATACAAGAAAAGTATCTATACACAGTGCATGTAAATGCAAGGATAGCATCTATAAACAATGCATACAAATGCAAAGATAGCATCTATACACAATGCATACAAATGCAAAGATAGCATCTATACAAAATGCATACAAATGCAAAGATAGCATCTATACAAAGTGCATGTAAATGCAAGGATAGCATCTCTACACAGTGAGTGAAATTGAAAGGATAGCTTCTAAAAGTGTAATACAGTAGACTTGTTTGTGTATGTGGTATTAGACGTGTATCTCTGTTAATTGTGACCAATTTGAAAACAGATCATGTTTTTAACATCAAGGGAATCCTGTAGCTTACTCTGCATCATGGCCATAATTATCCAGAATCCTCTACAATTATCTCTCCGGACCACCTAATGAGTCCCTGTTTAAATGAGAATAAAGACCATTTTTAGTGGCTGGGAATGTGAGACAAATTGATTGGTTGGGATTGGGGATGATATGGCAAGCTTGGTTAATTGCTACTTGGAAATCATATTAATAAGAACAGATGCCCTCAATCTTTCCCTCGCTCCATAGTTTCATCTCTCTTTTTATTCTGCTCCTTTTCTGTCTCGCTTCTTTATCTTTCGGCTTTTCATGTGTGCAAACATAAAATACATGACATAGGTACATACATTAACTCAATTGATGTTTCTGTTAACTACTTCATTATTTCTCCGATCATTTGTACTAACTGTCTACAACCCTCATTAGTAAGTAGAGTCCTATACTGTATGTGTGTGCGTGTGTGTAAATGTGTGTGCCTGTGGGGGTGTGTGTGTAGGGTTGTTAATGGTACTCTTGGGTGTAACATGTACGTTCCTGTCACCATAATGAACATATAATCTATGGCACGTGTGCACCAAAGATTAGGCTGTTGTTTCAAACTCCGATCAATAATTAGTTACTGTAGGATGAACAACATGTATATATCGCTATCTATTAAAGTGTCGAAGCAACTCTCCATGTACAAGTTGTTAATTTGCCTTTCTTTCTTTCTCTTCCTCTATCTCTCTACTGTATGTCCCTCCCTCCCCGTCCCTCTCTCTCCCTCCCTCTCTGTCTCTTGTTATTCTGCGTTCTGGTGTGTGACAGCGTGCTCGCCATCCTCTCAGACATGCGCAGGCATGTCCTCATCCACACGCTTGTCCTCGTCCACAGACATGATGATGTCGTATATCATACTTAGACACCCACCCAGTCCTGCAGCCGTGTCCTCAGAGGACACACAGACATCCCTCGGCACACACACACACTCCTGTTGCCAACTGTCTGTGCTCTCTGCCCTACTCTGCTGGCTTGTTGTCTGACAGCTTGGCAGGTCTCAGTGTGGAGGTATAGAGACATGGGAGGAGTTTCTTCTTCTGAACACAGAAGCATGGTAGCAGGGGACAGCTATGGGACCTAGCCAGGAGGAGGCCTTGCTAGTCTGGTAATACTACTGTATTACTACTGTAGTTCGACTGTATTACAGCAGTACTACAGTCAACTTTTCCTTTCTTTTCCTCGCTACCTCTAGTCAATAAACTCACCCATCAGACACACACATGCACGCACAAAGATGCAGAACATGAAGAAAAGATTATACCCACTTTTCCCTCCCATGGTAAGACTAGCATCAGGGGTCCAATGGGTCTGATCAATACCAACACTGAGAGAGAGGGAGGAACAGAGAAAGAAAGAGAGAGAGAGAGAGAGAATGAGAGGGTGAATGAGGGAGAGAAAATGGGGCATAGAAAGAGAAAGAGAGAGTTACGAACCTCTTCTAGAGGACAGGCCGTAACACTGCTCAAAAAGCCTATATCACCAGGACACTGTGGTACAGGCGAAAAACTTGTTTATTTCTGAACACAAAAACAGACGACACTGGCTAGAATGTATCTATGAACGGTGCCAAAGAAAAGTAATTAACAAAATTGTGTCCTATCTACTATCTAACAAAGAACGTCCCTGTACTAAACAGACATGGGTGGCACACTCTCCTTACCTAGAGTGTTTAACAGAGGTCAGCTACGTGATGAGGGTGTATGCCCATGGGCAGCTTACCTGTTCCAAAGCCCCTGTGCGACTGAACTAATAATGAAAACAGAAACAGCGAAAAGCACGATACCGCGTATCGGCACTAACAGAAATAAGACCCAAGTTGGACGATAAAAAGTAACAATTAAAATATGTCTCAACAGTATTGGCACAAACACATGTACAGCCGACTGCAAACACACACAAGAGACTCCAGAACAACGGACAAGTGAGGGTTTAAATGCAGACGGACACACAGTTGATTGGATGAGAGTAGCTACCCCGGTGACGGGGGAGTGGTGACGGCCTTTCCCCTAGACAGCCTTTCCCCTAGAAGAAGTTCGTAACAAATGGGGGCTGGTCCGGGATTTTCCTTGGTATCGTTTGGTGTTTAGCCCTTGTCAGGTTGCACACAACAAGACAGAACGCACATGCAAGCAGGGCGGGGGCGTGACAGAGAGGGTTCAGATATTTCAGCCTTCCTCTATTGACACGATTCAAAGTTGAAAACGGAGTCACAGCCAGGGGTGTGACAAGGAGAAAAGAAGGTGAGCAGGGGTGGAAAGGAAGGGAGAAGATAGATGACCAACTTCAATTCTAATGCTCAGATTTACCAGGGCTATTGGCTACAGGGGTAGGGCTTTAGTGAAGAGAAAAAAAGCATGTGTTCATTATCCCTGTGTAGGTTATGGATGTTTGTGTATTGTGTGTATCAATAAAGTACTTAGTTCCGTGATCGTGATTTGTTTCGCATGATTCGATAAACGTGTTCAAAATGAACACTTTCAAACAGTTGTAGGTGAGATTCACATAGGAGCCTTCATTTGACCAGGTCACACTGACCTTGGTGCAACCTGGGCATGAAATGAATTTCACAAAATGTACAGCTCATGCACTGTAACACTGTGAATGTGCCTTGCGTCTAACAGAAACTGTCTTCCCTTCATTTGTACTCATGACATCAGACACAATACAGATGAATGATATGCCTGTTCACTTCACATGTCTGTTTGTTTGATGTTGAGCGGTGGAGGATCACAAAAGCATACTCACAAACGCACGCACACACACATACACACACAAAAACTCACAAGCACACTGCCCCCCCCCACACATCACTAATGCCTTCCTTTCTCAATTAATCTCAGAGTAAGACACTACCACAAGCACGTAGCTTGACACATCATGTTGTAATGTGCAGTATACCAGGGTGCCTAGAGTGTGGAGGAGTTGTACTGGAAATATGTGTGGGAGTGTATGTTTGTAGTGTCCTTCCTTTAGAGACAATGGTTCTCCCTACTCTCACTCCAAATGACGTTTGAAGACGCAATTGTTGCTCATCTCCCAGGCCCCTCCTCGACTAGCCGTTTTCCATCCTCTCATCCTGACATCCCAACTCCATCACTCCTAATTCCGGTGCCTTCTTTCAATCGCCAAAGTTGTTTTCCTCTCGAGGGTCACATGTCTGGGCGTCCATCAGTCCGAGGCAGGACACAGGATCGACGTTCCCGTCTGGTTCTTCTGGATCTGCGTCCTGGTTCTGCTCCGGAGACTTCCAGGAGATGGATCGCCATCAGTCCCCCGTCTGACAGCGGCGGAATTAAATTATATTTACCAACGCTGATGATTTGAGAGCGGGGGGGATGAAAAATGAGGGGGTGGGAGTTGAGTGGGGAGAGGGAGGAACGAGAGTGGAAGAAAGGGAGAGAGAACGAGAACGAGGGGTAGAAAGTGACACGACGAGAGAGAGAAAAGAGATGGATAGAAAGAGAGAGAAAGAGAGACATAGAGATAAAAAGAGAAAAGAAAAGCAAAAAGACAGAGAGAGGGAAAGAGTGCAGGTTTGGGAGTGAAAAACACGACCCCCATCAATTGTTTTGGGAGAGCGAAGGGTAGAGGGTGGGGCGGAGGGGAGGAGAGGTGGTGGAGTCGAAGAAGGGAGAAATCTGTCAACACCAACAGTCAGCCAGCAGACAGTAGTTAAGGGGGAAGCCTCCAGCAATGTGCAAACAGCGTCTCTGCCGCCTGAAGCTGAAGCGTTTATCGTGACGCAAGCGAACATGCTTCCTGAAGGAGGACGGCCCCCAAGTTTGCCCCCTTAGGAGACGGCGAACAAAACAACTTGTCACGCGCGACCGTTTGAAGCATTTAATGCTGGTGTCATTTGCCATTCGATGTTTCAAGTGAAATCGTGGCGCATTACTTCATTTTCCGTTTTTGGATTGTGATATGAAAACGTCAAGCCCCACAGAGCAGTATTTTCCAGTTCAAACACGTTCGCCTGCAGCCAAACCAGATGTTAAATAGGCAGCTGCAGCTGCTTCCATCATTGTCATGGCAGCTTTCATTCAACTCGGCCCTTCACAAATCTCTGGTGAAAAGGAACATTTGACTTGGGCCTTGACCGGGACAATAGCTCAGAGACTTGAGACTTAGAGAGAGAGGTAAATATGACTAAAATTCACAATGAGATATGAAGTTGATTATAGAGACAGACCGAATAGTGCAGACTTGGTGCACATAGCTCAGAGAATAAGACATTCTCATTCACAGTTCTGTGAAGAGAGATGAGATTGGCAAATAAAGGCACAGCGAGAAGGGAAGAGGAGAGAAAATATGAGGCTGCTTTAGTAAACCACTTTTCTGTCTTCAAATCAAAAGCAGAGTGGTTTTCCTATCTGGGTGTTAACGTCTAAGATATGAGCTGGGTCCCAGTCCTTGACAGATGAACACACACACACACAGACACACAACACATACACCCCCCTCTCACACACATATACACACACAGAGTGCAAGAAATAAGTGGTACAGTAGTTCTTGGTGGTGACAGGGTAAAGCACCTGGGGAAGCCATACGTCCTGAGAGTCTTTCTTGGCAAGGATGAATGAGAGGGGGAAAGAGAGAGAGAGACAGAGAGACACAGAGAGAGAGACAGAGAGAGAGACAGAGAGAGAGACAGAGAGAGAGACAGAGAGAGACCGAGAAAGACAGAGACAGAGAGAGAGAGAGAGAGAGAGAGAGAGAGAGAGAGAGAGAGAGAGAGAGAGAGAGAGAGAGAGAGACAGACAGACAGACAGAAAGAAAGAGAGATAGGGAGAGAGCGATAGAGTGAGAGAGACAGAGACAGAGAGAGAGTGGTGTATGATTATGACCTAATGATGTCGAGTATATGAGTGGTTATCATATACTGTATGTGGTAACCACTCTATGTGTGTGGTTCCCCGAATGTGTTTCATCTTCCCAGCAAGACTGTGGTGTTCTGGGGTCAGTCACATAAGGCCTTCCCTGAGTCAGCTGCGGACCCAGAACTGCTGAACGAAGGAAAAGGGGAGAGAAACAAACATAAAAAAAATGGCGAACGAGAGGAATTGCTGCGTCGGTCCCTCCTGACCCCACACCTCGCACTCCATCTTTGGCCTTCCCCTCAGACCACCTCCATTAGTTTGTTTGCCCGTTTTGGTCAGTAGTTGCATTGCGTGCTGTGGTAATTGGACAGTACATTAACGAAATATTTGATTGAACACCAGTGCTTCTAAAGCTTGGTCATCACATCTGCCTAATCCATACTGTGCCTCCTGCCTTTGACATCGGCTAAGTGCATGTGCGGGTAAAAGTATGACAATGTCAGGGAGAATTCTCTGGAGACTAGTACTAATTAGAACGCTTGTTTTACAGGGAGTTGATTAAACACTTATTAGACACACACACACACACACACATACACACAACACAACCTATGTGTTGGTCCTGCAGTGAGCAACACTTTAATTGTGTGTGTACTACCTTCATGTCGCAATAATTGGTACTTGGTTGTAAACATACACCAAGTCCGGCCCCATGCATTGCATTTTGGACCCATGTCTACAGTTCACACACACAGACACTTGATCCTATGTACACTATTACGTAGTACCTAGTAGACATGGCAGTCAACATGTGTTGTCAATCACATCCGTGTTGGAACAAGGAAACACATGCCAAAAGAGGCTCCTCCGAGTTACCACGATCTCCCTGGATCTTATAGATCTCCTAGATTTGCTTGATCAGGTGTCAACCACCTGAAGACTTCATGCTGTGTGTGTGTGTGTGCGTGCGTGTGCGCGCATGTAAAACTAAGAGGATAACTAGTAATTGCCTCATATCTCCCCAGTTAAATGAGATTAGAAATCCTCTCCTCCCCCACCCCCGTATCCCCCTCTCGGCATCTTCCTCCCCTCCTCTTCCTCCTCTCTCTCTCTCTCTCTCTCTCTCTCTCTCTCTCTCTCTCTCTCTCTCTCTCTCTCTCTCTCTCTCTCTCTCTCTCCCTCCATGCTAAATTAAAGATGAGGTGCTGAACACTTTAGCTCCATTGATCAGCTGCAGGGCGGAGGGAGAGCACGTCAACACACACACAGCAATACACCCACGTAGGCCCTGTCTCTGAGCACTGTGCAAATGCACACAACAGCGACACACAGGCCGACACACACGGACAAACACACACGGACCTGTTTCCATTTTTTTGCCAGTCAACCTATCACCTATCATGAAGTAGGAACTCTGAGCCAAGCCCAAGCTGTGCATGATTCTTTACAGCCCTCCCCTGAATAGACCTGCATGGAGAAAGGAGGTGGGAGGCAGATGGCTGAATGGGGTGCTCAGACTCAAGAAACGGTCTGCACAACGAACTAGGACACAACGACATGAGCTTACTCAATGACTTTTCTAGGGAACCCAAGGTAGGCGTCTATGGATTCATTGGAAACCATAAAAGAAGAAAAAAAACTGAGAGAGAGAGAAAGAGAGAAGTGAAAGAGGGAGAGAGGGCATCTGTGAGATACATAGAGAAACATAGAGAATGAGGCAGAAAGAGTGAGAGAAAGAGTGAGAGTGACAAAAAGAGAAACGAAAGAGAGTGAAAATGAAAAAAAAGGAGAAGAGTGCTGTTTAACGTGAGAGAGGTGAATGACAGGGTGAAAATGACTTGCTGGGAACGCAATACTTTTTAACAGGCATTTTGTCTGAATATCCCTCTCTCCGTCTCACTCTGCGCTCTCGCTCTCCTCTTCCGGAATCGTCAGCTAAATTGGATCAATATGTAATTAACACTTTGGTTCTTTAGCGCCAACTCTCATTCCTTGCCTGCCTTTCTACTTCATTTCAAACAAACACACAAAGTGGCATACAAATGCGAAACACACATTTACATGCACACACACACACACACACACACACACACACACACACACACACACACACACACACACACACACACACACACACACACACACACACACACACACACACACACACACACACACACACACACACACACAGAGAGGCCTTTTCTCCACTCTGCTCTTATGAGCTCTGAGAGTAGACTGGGGAATATTGATCTTCTCATGCTGAAAAAGAAACGCGCCCTCAACTCGGACTGAATCCCCACTGGAAAGTCCCCCGTCCCCCGTCCCCCGTCCCCCCTCCACCACACTTTTTTCTTTCCCCTCTCTCTCCAGCCCCCTCATTCTCTCACCCTCGCGCCTTCTCTACCTCCAGCCCTCTCCCCCACCGTCTCCTTCTCTCTTTTGCTCCACCTCTCACTCCCTCCCTCCCTTCCAAACTCCTTCTATCTCTCTCTTTGCTTCCTCTGCTCCCTTCCCTCCCTCCCTCAATCCCTCCATCCCTTCTTGGTTCCTGCCTCCCCCCTACCACCTGTTACCTGCCGAGGACACGACCCCCTCAAGTTTCGTCAACCAGCTGATGCTCATCCCTTCATCTGATGTACCTGGTGAGAGAGAGAGAAAGAGAGACAGAAGGAAGGGAGATACAGAGAGAGTGGGAGGGAAAGAGAGAGAGAGAGATACAGACAGCGATAGAGAGAGAGGAAGGGGATGAGGGAGGGAGGGAGGGAGGGAAAGTATTCCTCCAATTGGGAGCGGGGGGGAGGGGGCGGTGGAAAGGAGGAAGGGAGGGAGGAACAATACCCTGTGGGTGACCCTCACAAATCCCTCCAATAGAAGACAGAAAAGCAGGTAAACAGCAAGGCCTGGAGATGGAGGACTAGCAGGAAGTGGGGGAGAACGATGAGAAGCGACACAGGACAGATAGAACCACAGAGTGATGGACGAGGCCGAGCAAGGGAAAGGAGATAGAGGGAGAGAGTGATGGGAGGAGACTAGGGCAGGGTGGATAAAGGGAGAGAGTGATGAGGGACAGAGGTAGCAACAGCCCAGGGCCAAGTAAAGGGGTTGACGTGAAGGAGCACAATGCAGGGCCTCATCATCAATCTGATTGGCTAATCAGATGTATGGCTGAATTATTGATACGTGGCCTTCATCAATAAGGGGCGTTGGGTTTGGCCAGAGATGGATGAAGTGTAAGGGAAGGAAAGCCAGTGGTAGAAAAGTAACAAACACACATATTCTCTTACATAAACTCTCATATTCTGCAATATCCCTTTTGGATTTATAAAGTATGGTACCTAGAAGCTCTCCCCCACCCCTCTCTTTCTGTTTCTCATTTCTTTCTACTTGTATGTCTCTTCCATGCACTCCCTCTTCCTTTTCTTTCTCTCTGTCTCTCTTTTACTCGCTGTCACACACACACAAACACAGACACACTCACACTTGGCTTCTTCACATGGTTTACAGCAGGGTGGGTCCTGGAGGGATTGTCTGGGTTCAGGATTGGGAAGGATTTCGCTTTTTGAGCTGTCTGTACAGTGTCATACGGTTCACACACACACACACACACACACAGACAGACAAACACACGCACACACAAACACACGCACTCGTTCACACTCACTTTATATTATGAGACAGTAAAAGGTCAACACTCGCAAGGCAAAACCACAACATTTCTCTGTCTCCTTTTATTGAACAGTATACTGTAGTGGTCTCTCTGTGGGGTTAGACAAGGGCATTAAAATATCTGTCTACCATCTCCCGGTTACAAGTGCATTAATAAAAGATGAACAGTAAACCAAACAATATACCAGTTGAAATACCTCAACACTACTATCTGCTAGTCTGACCAAAGTACTTCTGGGTTTCAGTTTTCTGTTCAGCTCCCATGATGCACCCTGGCCCCTCCCTTACCCTCCATGCTGTTTAGGAGCTCCCATCTTCATTGGGCAGCACTACCACTCTAATTGAAACCAAATTAATGAATTTAATTACAGTCTCTTAAACAGCCAGCCCCTAATAGTCACCCTTGACGCTTTATCTCTCCTTGCACATGGGCCGGGGCCAGACAGGGCAAAGCTTTCTGGGTGACAAAGATAGAAAAAACAAACTGCTGTTTATTTCCGATTTTGTAAACTAAGGAAAACGTTTATTGGGGGGTTCGCTGGTTTGTAATGGGCTCTGTTCTGATAGACAAAATTCTAATTTTCACCAGCATGTTTTCAGCAGTGATAGCGCTGTTTTACAGTGTGTAACGTTTCACCGATGCGAGATGCTCCAATAGAGCTCATGAATGAAGAGGTTTTTTAAAACATAGTTTTAATACGTGACTGAATTGCCTTAACGTGTATTTTCTTTCTCAGGGGCTAAGCTCAATTATAGATGAGTATGAATGGGTCTCAGACAATGTGCTTTCTCCTCACAGCAAAAGGACATCCAAGGAAGATTCTCTAGCTCACAGGCACCTGTATTAATATCACTGTCCTACATACACTCCAACAGTAGGTAAGTAGGTAGCACATGCTACTGATATATTTAATCTGGGAGGAAAAACAATAATTAAAGATATCAATGATGTATATTTGCTTACAATTTGTAGACTTGAATTTGCAACGATGATACGCACTTTCTCGTACATATTCATACATGCACGCACGCACACACACACACACACACACACACATACACACATACACACACACACACACACACACACCACACACACACACACACACACACTGTGCCAGACAGTCTATAAACTATAGACAGATATCGACTTCCTTCCCCTAAATTCATCTACAGTGAAGACGGGTCATTTGCAAAGACCCTAACTCTTGTCTGTGTATGTGTGTGTGTGTGTGTGTGTGTATCTCTTGTGTAATGTCCATAGTCTTATCTTGCTGTGGATCTCAGTTTGGAATAAATTACACTAATGTCACCATTATTCTTTAGTGATAACCATCCCTACCTCGTTAAACAATATGTCATCCAATGGGATAGATAGCATTTCCTCGGAGTGTGACACACACATACACACCCACACCACCCACACATACACACAGAAGACATAAAATTAACAACCAGTACTGACAGATTCCCGAGATTCCAAATGTCGCTCAGAGAATTCCCTATGGTGGTGGAGCGACATGTGGGAAAATTAGGCCACAAATCAGAGCTCAATTATTCATGTTTGTACCTCACCATATCGGCTGGTGAGGTCTGATCCAAGGTATAAATCCACAGGGTATGGAAGAGAGCGCATGTGACATGTTTTGTGGTCTGTACTGCAAGCGTGTTGATTTGGACACACCAAGGCCACAACTGTCTTGTGTTCTCACAAGCTTTGATCACACCCAGTCCCTTACAGGTACACATGGGGATCCAGTCCCATGCTCCAAGCGTGTGTGTGTGTGTTCCCTATACCGCTGATCAATACCCCGTTTCTGTCTCCTCTCTGCGGTAATTACACACAAGCCTGTTTATAAAGATCAGACAGTTGAAACACACTCCCTACCCAGGTAGCCTCTTCCCCCCTCCCCCTCTCTCCCCCTTCCCTTCCCTCCGTCTCTCTCTCCCTTCCCCTCTCTCTCTCTCTCTCTCTCTCTCTCTCTCTCTCTCTCTCTCTCTCTCTCTCTCTCTCTGCGTATCTGTGTTTCAGAAGTGGAGGGTGGTTGTCGCGAAAGGTCAGCCTTCACGTTTTGAAGCTAGACGATTGTGGTCAGGTGGCATCTGTTTCGTCTTCTTTTTATATCTCTCGCTCTTTGTTTCAAGCCAGGAGAATGAGTGTTGGACCAGCAAAATGTCAGCCTGTGAGTGCTCATTGATTCAACAGAGATGAGAGCAATTTGAAGAGGAAAAACAGAGCAAGAGACAGAGAGGGAGAGCAAGAGCAATGCCTCCTGAATTTTTTTGAGCATAGAGAAACAGGAGGCCTGACAACAGCCAACCATCCTGACATCTCTTCTGGGGGCTCAGTGTGGCATTGTTTCCTGATAACAGACCAAGCACCAAGCGACCCGTGCAAACAAGAACTAATCCTTTCAGAGATGTCTCCACCTTGTTCAGGAGCACGAGGGATTTCATCCAAATCTGATAGCGTAACTAATCTGAGACATGAACCAGCTCCAACCAGAATCAACAAAGTTCTGGTTAGGCACATGCAGAATCAGCAAAAAATATATACTACAGATTGGGATGCCATCTCATATTTAACACTTTAATATACTGTTTTCATTCCTTCCTGATCAATAAAGTGAACAGAATTACATTTAATCTGTCAAGGACATCAGCTTGGAGGATTAAACTATAAATTAAAAGTGTTGTACTCCATGAGGTCATTGCCGCGTTTGTGGATGTGTTACAATCAGCAGTCGTCGAAAGGGGAGGGGGGGTGTCCCTGTGTTAATGTCGTCAACAGAGACATATGGTTTGTTGTTGTTGTATAACGTCTTGGCATTGGAACATGGGCAGGTGTGATGTGCCAGTAAAACAAGCTATTGTTACCAGCGTGTTTATCACTTTTTTCACGTGACAGCAAGACGTGACAGTGAGAGACCTGTCCCTCTCCCTTTCTTCCCCACGTTCTTTCTTGAACTCCTTGTCTCTGTACCTCTTCCTTACGCTCTCCTTTCCCTTTCGTTCCCATGTTCCTCTCCCTCCTCCGTCTTTCTTACCCCTGTGACTGCTCCCTCCCTCCTCCCCCTGTGACTCCTCCCTCTCTCCCCCCCTGTGACTCCTCCCTCCCTCCTCCCCCTGTGACTCCTCCCTCTCTCCCCCCCTGTGACTCCTCCCTCTCTCCTCCCCCTGTGACTCCTCCCTCTCTCTCCCCCCCTGTGACTCCTCCCTCTCTCCCCCCCTGTGACTCCTCCCTCTCTCCTCCCCCTGTGACTCCTCCCTCTCTCCCCCCTGTGACTCCTCCCTCTCTCCTCCCCCTGTGACTCCTCCCTCTCTCCCCCCCTGTGACTCCTCCCTCTCTCCTCCCCCTGTGACTCCTCCCTCTCTCCCCCCCTGTGACTCCTCCGTCTCTCCTCCCCCTGTGACTCCTCCCTCTCCTCCCCCTGTGACTACTCCCTCTCTCCTCCCCCTGTGACTCCTCCCTCTCTCCTCCCCCTGTGACTCCTCCCTCTCTCCCCCCTTGTCTCTCCTTCTACTCTCCTCCCTGTCTCTCCTCCCTTCTCCCATCCTCGTATGTCAACCCACCCTCCTTCCTCATCTCAGAACCCTTCAGTTCTGTCTCTACTCTCCAGTAGGATCGATGAGAAGTGGGCTGCTTACTTGATTAGTAATACATGACTGGTTGCAATCCAGGGATAGTCCGACACCTGGATACACCTCAGCCTGTGTTAAACTCCCACGCTCACACCCACAAATCAGACTAAATCAATGCACACCACCTATGATATTCACCTCTCTCCATTGACTGCTGGAACGTCCTGTGTATTGTATTCTGCCAGGACCCACAAATGACACACACTCTCTTTCTTTCTCTCTTCATTGTCATGATGATGAGCTCTCACTGAGCAGACCACGGCAGACAGTGGAGGGACAGTGCTCACTTCTCCACCTAACTTCCTGATGAGCCGTTACGTAGCAAAGCCTATCAGGTCCTCTGTTCATATGCTGTTCATGTTTGTTATCTGCATTTATAGGAGGTCACATACGTGCGCATGCATGCACACGCACACACACACACACACACACAAACACACACACCTACAAACACACACACACAAACACACACACACACAGAGATCCAGCTATATTGATAGTGGAGGGAGGGGGGTGAGGTTGAAGTGAGAGGAGAAATAAAACAAAGGAAGGAATTGAGCGAAGAGAGGATGGAAGAGATGAAGAAAGGAAGAAAGAGAGAGAGAGAGAGAGAATCTGAGGGAGAGAGTGCAAACGAGTGTTCCAAGGGAAAAGGTAACAGTCTGTGAGCTGATGGGTCTTCTTAGCACAGCAGAGAAATCAATTTGACTGGTGCTGCTCTGAATGAGGGAGGCTGGGAGGAGAGAGAGGAGGATGTGGATGGATGCGGGGAAAGGAGAGGAAGGAATAGGTGAAGAAAGGGTTGGAGAGGAGAGAAATGGAGAGAAACCAAAACAGAGGAAAGGAGCAGGGAGCAAGAAGAGGAGAGGAGACTAAAGGAAAGTCAAATACAAACTTTGCTCATGCGTACTGCTGTTAATAAATATAATTGGGTAAGGAACTCACAGTTGTGTCGCTTTATTGCCTATATTTAGGTCTGTCACAATGTCCTCGTTTGAACAAAAGGTTTGCACACAGTTCAGAGATCCTTCGCACCTGGGACGATGCTATGGAGACAACAAAACAAGTCAACTGCGTGCTAATCTACTCCGACGTCTGGCATGCTCTTACCCTTCGACTGTCAGCCTCATGCTATCTACATCGCAGGAGACGGACTGAAGAAGCACTCAACCGAATTAGCTAATGATCTATTTGAGGTAATTTACTAATGAAGAGACAATGATCGGGTGCTTTGTGTTGTCTGAGGGTGCAGCGCAGTCTGGTGTTGGCCCTGCCCTGCTCAGAGTGGATGCTTTAAAAACGATACGAAATATCTACGTCTTGAGGTCAAACATTATCAACACGAACACATTTAAATACTGTTTGTTGGGTGTCGATTTAGTCCATATGTAAAATGGGATAAGTGAAGTAGGGTAGGTTGCCTCAGTGGAACTACATTTCATTTAGGGTGTGTGTGTGTGTGTCGTTTTTTCAGCTCTGCGTGCATGTGTTTGTGTGTACATGTCCATGCGTACGTCTGTCTGCTCGTACATGTGAGAGAGTCACAGACAGAGACAGAGGAAAGCGACGGGCTGCGTTTGTGTGTGTGTGTGTGTGTATGATTATTCCCCTCCCAGAGAGGAGTGAGGGGCGTAAGCAGGAAGATGAATAACACAATGATATAAATGTCGCCACACGCTCAGCATCTCGTCACCTAGGGAACGCGGGCGAAGGAGGCCTCCGCCAAACGCGCCGCGCTCCGAAATAATGACACAATGTCGGAACGCCGTTTAACTCGGCGGACTGGGAAACAGGGATTTCGCCCAGCTTCATCAGATCCCTCTCTATCTCGATCTAGTTTCCCTTACATCTTTTTCTCTCTATTTCCCTCTCTCTTTCTTTTTTCGAATTCTTTTCGCTGTCTATTGGCTCAGGGATGAGGGAAGGGTGGTTATTGGAAACATGGATCAGCATGTCATAGAGAGACTCGGAGGAGGGAGAGACAGAGACGGTCTCCTGTGTCGCTCTGGTTCAGTAACAACCAGACAAGCGCCGACTCGAGGCGGGCGGAGCCGGACGAGGCAGGTACCTGCTCCTCACGCTGTGGACGTCCTGTCCTGTCAGCACGCGGGGATTCATACGTTCTCTGAAGCTTCAGATTTTCTTATTGTCTGGATGCTAAAGCATGCTGTGATTTGGGAAGTTGTTGTCCTTTGTGTGTGTGTGTGTGTGTGGTGTGTGTGCACGTGTGCGTGCGCAACCTGTGATTTAGCGGTTGTTGAGAACCTGTCCTCTCTGCCACCCCTGTCCTGGTTCCAGTCCTCATTGTTTTAGGGATGCAGCCCTGTGCTCAGTGGAACTCCTTATATTCTCATTGCTGCTGACAGCCTGTGGAGAAGAGGCAGCTATTTTTAAAAGCGAGTGGGTGCCTGAGCCAGCTAATAAACGCTCACGGAGTCACACACAAACTCTTACTCACACACATACACGCATACGTTCGTACGCACACACACACACACACACACACTCTTAACCACACACGCACACATAGTGTCATACAGTCTTACACACACAGTTAGAGCGAAAACACACTCATGGACACACATTCACACACTTACACACAGCAGCGGCAACGTATTCACCAAAACAAGTGCGGGGTGTTCATTTTATCACCCAACAGCTCCTAGAGAGCAACAAATACACTCAGAGAACCCCCTGTCCACACACACACACACACTTACATTTACCTGTAGTCCACACACACACACACACACCAGTGAAAACGTACCTGCCACAACCCGTTCCGTACTCCAACCCCAGACACTGATAAAGCTCCCCCTACAGGTAAATGTGTCTCTTCATTTCTCTCGTTCCTCTACCTGCTCCTCTTCTCCTTCCTGCTCCTCTACCTTGACTTCCCCCATTCTCTTCTTCTCCTTCTCCTCCTCTCCCCACTATCCTCCCCCTTTCTCTTCTTCCCCCCTCTTCCCCGTTCTCCTCCTCTCCCTCCTCCTACTCTCCCCCCTGCTCCTCCTCTTCCTCCTGCTCCCCTCCTCCTGCTGCTCCTCCTCCTCCCCTCCTCCATCTCTGCTTGACTGCCTAGTCTCCAGTGTTTTACTTAAAGCTGTCTATGAATAGTATTATGCTTTGACATGAGCAAGCAGCTCAGTCTCATTCTCCAGCTAATGTAGTGGAAGATGGTGCTGTTTTCAGACAGAGAGAATGGGAGAGAGGGAGAGAGAGAAAGAGAGAGCTATATTATGCGGGTGGTAGTGTGTGTGTGTGTGTGTGCGTGTGTGTGGCCAACACACTGAAAGAAACAGAGAGAGAAACTGAGAGAAAATAAGAGAGGGAGAGAGAGAGATACAATTGAGTTTTTACATCCTTTTTCCTTTATTGCAATCCTTTCCCTCTCCACAGCCTCTGTGTTAACGTATCCAACACCATTATGATTCAAACCCTCCTCTGAGGGGCCACGTCGACGGCATGTTCCTTTGCTCCGCTTCCTCGTTACCATCCCTCCGTCGCTCTCCACTCTCCACCTCCTGATGGATAGTTATAGATCGTCTATTCCAAGAGCGTTCTGCTCTAATTAGAGTCTTATCCTGACATCAAGATAACATATGGCTATTGACCAACGGGGGTCAAACACATTAGCTATTGTGCTGGCGAACGCTCCTCATCCTCTCCAGCTCCAAACAGGGAGCAATTACACAGATTAAGATGGGGTGGGTGAGGGGGGTGCTGTGGTCTGGGGAGGGTGGATAGCTGTAATGACCAGTGTGGGGGTCTGTCCCTGGGGGGGAGGGCACGGGGGGCACTGGCAGAACTGTTGCCTAATTGCCCAGGTCAGGATGGTGTGGATGGATGTTCAATAGCACAAGGTTGCAAATCAAGGGATCATGGCAACGCTAATTTCTTCTTCTTCTGAAAGAAAGAAGTCTGTGTGGCTGTGTATGTTTTCCAATAGCTTTGAGGTCGGTTACTAAAGTGTTTGTATACTATGTGTGTGTAAGTGTGTGTGTGTGTGTGTGTGTGGCTACCGTAATACAGTAACCATGTCCATCTTGTGTCTTTGATGAAGTCACATTGAAGCATGCTACTTTTCCCTTGATCACAACCACCTTCATTTGTCTCAATTAAGGTTGACAGCTTCTGCTTTTCTCTTGTCCATTTCTATTAGCAGTCCATGCAACATTGCACACCAGTGTGTGTGTGTGTGTGAGTAAAATCCCCTGACATGTTTCTTCACCACCTCATTTAGCCATCACACACACACACTCACACACACACCTTAACCAAAGGCGTAAGACTGTAGCTTGAGGTCATACAGGCAGACCCACAATCAGTTTTGTTACTCCCACTTTTCCTTATCCTGGAAGTGAAAGGATTCCGTCAAGAACTTGTAAGCATCTGAGAGGATGACTGCTCACTAGCTTGTATTGATTAGGAATCAGTCGACCCGTATTTGTGAATGTGGCGGAGCTGACCTGCTCTCTGATCATTTATAATGACCATTAGTCCTCCAAGAGTCACCCAGTTCATGGTGCTGACAGCGGAGACCGAGAGAGAGGGAGAGAGAGGGAGAGAGAGGGAGAGAGAGAGAGAGAGAGAGAGGGAGAGGGAGAGAGAGGGGGAGAGAGAGAGACATAGAGGGAGAGAAAGAGAGAGAGAGAGAGAGAGAGAGAGAGAGAGAGAGATGAGGGGAGCGTGTCAAAGGAAAGAGGGCACAGGTCTAGAAACGACAAACTTTTCACGTTGATGGATGGAGAGCGGTGTTGGAGAGAGGGTGGCGGGTCGAGGATGTGTGTGTGTGTATGGGGGGGTGTGACTCAGCAAACTGTGGTCGTTGGGGGGGCAGTGTTCTCTTTTGGAATGCTACTCTCATTCTGGATGCTCCCCGCACGTTGCCATGGAAACTAGGAGACATTACACCACCTCAAGTCAAAGTTTGCCAGGGAGTGTGATGTTGTCAGTGAGAGAGTGGGTTCTCTATGTGTGGCTGTGTGCTTGTTAATGCAATCTAAGGTTTGTGTGGTGCACATGTGTGTGTGTATCTCTGTGTGTCTGTGAGTTGTCTGCTTGAGAAAGCAATGTTATAGCTAGAGTACACATGTGTGTGTGTGTGTGTGTGCGTGTGTGTGTGTGTGTGTGTATGATTCTATGCTTTTCTCTGTCAAAGTGCTGATACTTGTTTTCATTTCTTCTTTTATGACATAAAATTGTGTGCATTTCAGAATCTTTCCTGCAAAAATGCAAGTGGAATCCTGCACCCCTCCTCAGCAACACACTCACTCACTCGTACACATACACACACGCGCGCACACGTAAACAAACCTCACACACAAACTGAACCAATAAGAACTGCATCATAGCCCAAGCTCTTCACTCCAGAATGAATCAGTCAGAGCGTGGGGCGGAGGATGGAGGGAGGAGAAATCGCGGACGGAGGGAGGAGAGGGGGTGGAGGAAGGGAGAGGGAAGTGGAGGAGAGGGGAGAGAGAGAGAGCATGGGGAGGAGAAAGAGAGGTGAAGGAGAGAGGAGAAGGGAGGGAGGAGGGAGGGAGAGAGGTGAAGGAGAGAGGAGACGGGAGGGAGGAGGGAGAGTGGTGGGACGATACAGAGGGCGGGGTGGTACTCAGGCCTTGAAAACAGTTACCATGGTAACGGATATGGAGCGGTAGGGAGGAAGGGAAGGGAAGGCAAGAAGAGCTGAGTAGACTTAGTTGTCCTGTGTAGGCACACAAAAGAAACTGAGGAAATGGGGTCAGATGGCTGGGCGCTTAGGGAGTCGGGCTATTAATCAGAAGGTTGTTGGTTCGATACCCGGCCGTGCAAAATGACGTTGCGTCCTTGGGCAAGGCACTTCACCCTACTTGCCTCGGAGAGAATGTCCCTGTACATACTATAAGTCGCTCTGGATAAGAACGTCTGCTAAATGTAAAAATGTAAATGTAAATGATACTGCATGGAGTGATGGACAACTTCTCTACTTCCCCTGTGTAAGAAAGTATATACAGTATGTATTTATTTGTGTTTGTGTACGTGTAAGTGTGAAATACAGGGCTGTAGTCTATGTCTTCTGAAGACCAGTGCAATGCTGCAAAAGTGAGAAACTAAGATGTAGGCAGTGTGTTTTGGTTTGTAAGTGTGCGTCTGCTGGTGAGTGACTGAACAGATCTGATATCAGCTGTGTGAAGGCGCTCCCGTCTCAGAGCGTGGATGTCTGAGGTTAAGATCAGGTCCAGGGTCAGCTGTCAGGGGCTGTACTGTGTGTGCTCCTGGCTGTGGCACACACACACACACTAACACTGACACACACACACACACAAGCATAAACATACACACACACCGCATGGAGAACTAGCCCATCTGGAGGGATGTGCTTCCTGCCTCTCCATCTCTTTCTCCTTTCCTCCCATCCTTTTCTCTCTGCCTACCTCCAGGTAACTCAACAGACTCCTAACAGAGCAAACAAGAGAGAGACAGAGAGAGTTAGAGAAAGAGTACCCACCTGCCTTGGGTGGGTACTCTTGGTGGGCACCAAGGCAGGTGAGGTGAAAGCAGGAGGCAACCCATTCCCTATTCATCCCTCTCCAAAAGGCTGGCATGCAGCGAGAGAGAGAGAGAGAGAGAGAGAGAGAGAGAGAGAGAGAGAGAGAGAGAGAGAGAGAGAGAAGAGTGAGACATGTGGACAAACTTAAAGAGTATAGAAAGAAGGAGAGAACCACCAGAGGACAGAGGAAACTTTCCTGGTAACTGCGTTGGTCACCGAGTGGTTCATGAAAACAGTGCAGCATCGAAACAACACACAGGGGGACGTGGAGAGAACAACAGCCGTGCTTGCTGCACTGTTTCCATGAACCACTAAGGGACCAACGCAGTTGTGCTTTTCTATCTGCATCCGCATACAATAACTGCAGTTCGCCAAAAGGCCATTTATTCCGAGTCAAGTGTACCACAGGGAGTTCTGACCTCCCACTCGCACCCAAGGGTGAGGGGGTGCTGCAGAATAACCCGTATTCAGTCAGCATGAGTTCCGTGAACACAGGAGGTTCAAATCCAGCTGTGGTGTTTACATTTGACTCGATGGTCGTTGATGTTGAATGGCTTAGTTCCTTTTCTGCTCTGCTCTGCTCTGCTTTCTTCTCCTCTCCTCTTCTCTTCTCTTCTCTTCTCTCCTCTGTTCTTCTCTCCTTACCTCTCCTCTATTCCATCGTTTGTCCTCTCTTTGCTGATGTGGATAAGGATAATGATCTGCTCCAATCACTCGGTCTCTAAATATGATGATGGCTACATCTGAGTGACTCATCACTCATTAGGCTGCCTTCCGTCCTCTTGACCAATCAAATGACATCTGAAACCGAAGTGATTATGAAATGTTTCCCTGTCTGGCTCTCTGTAGTCAATAATTGACTAATGAATGTGAGAAAGAGATTGTGTGAGAGAGACACAGAGCAAGAAGAATGGTAGAAGAAAGAGAGGGATGAAGGAATGGAACGAGAGAGAGGGATAGGTAGAGCAATGACAGTAAAGTTGAGAAAACGATAAAAAGGGAGAGAAAAGCAGTAGTAAAATTTGACAGAGATGCAATGTTGTTTGCAAGTGTGTCTGTGTCTGTGTGTGTGTGTGTGTGTGTGTGATTCGGGTGAAGCGAGGACAGAGCCTAGACACAACAGTGAGCCATCCTAGAATACTGATGCACATCAAAGTGAGTCTAATAACATCTGGACCGTTTCATTTACAATCCCTTCAGTGATTCATTGGACTCCATCACACAGACACACACATACAAACACGCACACACATTACCCCTTCCAACATGCATACACACTTACACAACCCCCCCCCCCCTCCTGAAAACGAAAACATTTTAATCAAATCTTCTCTCCTTTGTCCTTCCTATCACTCTTTTGCTTTACAGTTTTGTTCTTTTATGCCAACTTGTTTCATTCAATTGGAGCATAATTTGTGTGTGTGTGTTTTATGATCTTTGTGCCGTTTTAATGAAGTCATAACCTCATCAGGGACAGTCAGACCCAAAGGAACTAAAAAAGAAATGAGAGGAAAGTCACTCGTTTTTTCTCTCGCTTTCTTCCCTCTTTTATTCTAACGTAATAAAAAGGGAGAAAATTCACTCTGAAGATTACATTATGGCGTGTGTGCACCTGTGTGTTTGTGTGTATCGACTTTGTTTCAACTGCTGCAAAGCTATTTATGGACATGTTATATTCCAGATTGTTTGCTAACCACCCCCCCCCACACACACACACACCGCCCCTCCATTCAGTGACATTCGTTTTATAACTCTGACATGGTTGTGAGCAAAGCTGTTCCCTTCAATTCTCTCTAATGGTTTCAGCAGCTGAAGTGGGTCTGAGTTCGACACTGTCTGTCACACATAAAAATAAGACAAGGAAATGCTAAACTAGTTGAGTCTCTGTGTGTGTGTGTGTGTGTTTAAGAGAGAGAGAGAGAGAGAGAGAGAGAGAGAGAGAGAGAGAGAGAGAGAGAGAGAGAGAGCTTGAAGACATCCGCTGCTGGTGAGTTACTCAGAGTAACATGGCGGAGAAGGGGGAGGGAGTTTGGGAGAGGCCGGAGAGGTGGGATGTACAAGGTAGGAGAGGGAAAAGGAAAGAAAAATGAAGAGATCATTTGGCACCCCAGTGTCTTCTCAAACATTGTTAAAGCACCCAACTTCACATCTAGACCTCTGAAAAAGAGAGAGGGAGAGAGAGAGAGGGACAGATAGGAAGAGAGAGAGAGAGAGAGAGAAAGATGGCATACATCGTAACCTTTTTATTCATAATTCCCTCCTTCACTCATCCCTCTTTCAAACCCCCCAGGCCTGAGTTCTTTATGATCATCAGTTTTACAACATCTCTTCAGTACCAGTGGAGACAGACTTAATGCGTTTATGCAACTGCAGATTCCTACAGATCCCACAGACTGAATTACACAGCTTACTCTATCCCCTTGTGTTTTAACACACGCACATGCATACACACACACACACACACACCATGCCGTTGAAGAAACCTCATCTCAATTACTCTAACCTGAGAGTGGCATGGGACTGTCCACAATGCTCTCTTTTTCCCGTGTGACCCATGAGCAAGGTGCTCTACTGTTGGCCTGATCACATGTTCTGCAAACATGGCCAACCACTGTAAGTTTACATCAGGGAGGTCATGTGATCATATGTTTGGTGATACAGTGGGAGCAGGAGAACAATCAAATGCTGCGGGGAGCAACAGGAGGCGCATTCCCAGTGCTTGGATCAAGTGTGTCAGGTGTTATAGATAGTGTGTGTGCAGCCAGTCTCCTGTGTACGTACAGACAGGGATGCTTGACATTTGCACAATTTATAGACACATAAAAATGCATGAAAATAAATGAATAAGTAAACAGATGGTTATGATGTGTTGGTAAATGACAAGTGTTTTCTTTTGCTAGCATACAATATGTTCTGTTTTTATGTGTGTTTTAGTTTGTGTGTGTGTGTGTGTGTGTAATGTAACACCATGAGAGGCGGTTACTCAATGTGTCAGGCCATAGTTGTCAAGGAGAACACAAAGTAAGGTTTCAAACCAATAAATAAAACGTTTAATGTCTACAGTTGCCACAAAGAAGAAGGTGTAACTCAGGATTCTCAACAAACACAATACTCGTAAAACAAACGAAATATAGGGGGAAAAAAACTCAAAATAGTTTTACTTTCCCCCAGCTTGCTGCAATCAGGCCCGTCGATCCACGCTTCTCACCGTTTTCTCTCTTGCCTCTCCTCTGTGGAGCCAATCTACCCTCCTGTGTGGCAATCAGGTCAGTGGCCACCATTGGTGTTTGTAGTCCCGCATGACCTCGGCCACTGGAGGGGGACATATCTGCCCTCCAGCACCCAGCCTCTCGTGGTGTCACACAGTGTGTGTGTGTGATGAGTGAAGAAAGGGGAAGAGGAGGCGATGGAAGAGGAGAGCACAGGAGGAAATGAGAACAAGTGAAGAGAAGGACAATAGGAAGGAGGAGAGGACCGGAGGAGAGGAGGAATAGGGGGGAGGAGGAGAACAGGAAGGAGGAAAGGACAAGAGAAGGGGAGGAGAAGATGCAGAAGCAGATGTTCTGAGTTGTGGGGCTCCACGGGCACAATAGTCTAGGGCTAGGCTAAGCCTGATACAAACACACACACGCGACAACACACACCCTTGACACACACATGCACACAACCAGGCATTCAAAATCCAAATGAGTGAAAGATACTCTCTCTCATGACTTGCAGAGTCAATGTGTGGGAGTTTGTAGTGTGTCCGATGGTTAAGGTCATAATCAATAAGATGGCCCGGTTTTTCTCCAGACACTCTAACTGTCTAGCCTCCCCTGTGTGGACTCCTATTTTCTCCCAATCATTTTCTACCACTTTCCCCATCCCTCTCTTCACTCCTCACCCGGCCGCTCTTCTCTTCCTCTCTCACTTCTATCTTTGTCTCTGTTGCTCATTCTCTCTCCATCCCGCCAGCTTCTCTCTCTCTCCCTCTCTCTCCACCTCTTCCACCCTCTCTCCCACCCTCGCCCCCGCCTCTCCTCCCCATCTCCTCTCCTCCCCATCTCCTCTGTTCCCTCTCTCCTGCTCCCTCTCCGCCTCTTCTCCATTTTCTCTCCCCTCTCTCCTCTGTGGCTTGACAGCGCTACTCAAGGGCTTGTTCAATGACTGTTCATTTGAGATACTGACCACAGCAGTGTGGCTAATACACCTGGCAGCCTGTCTGGTCCCAGATCACATTGCAGCAGGGAAGAAGAGGGGCTATTGTTTTATCAACAAGGTGTGTGTGTGCGTGTACGTGTGAGGGTGTGTGTGTGTGCCTCAACAAGATAATCCAAACCCTTCTCTCTTGAGAGCCCATCTACCTTCAATCTGTCTGCAGTCTGGAAAACAAGAGGTGGTTTTGTTTTCAGGAGTGTGTGTGTGTGTGTGTGTGTGGTAGTGTGTCTGTGTGTGTGCGCGTGGATATGTTGGAGTGAGATGGTTAGTGTTGGAGAGACAGAGAGAGAAAGAGACACACATTAAGAGTGAGACGGGCACCGTCACTAAACAGTCCCGCACCCTAGACGCAAACGAGTAACTAACTCATCCCTGCAGCAGCCATTTTGAAACGTTAACACTGACTGCTTTCATCCCCTTGTTAAATCTGGGCCACCATCCCCCCCACCCAGTTCTGTCTCTCCCTCTCCATGCGTCTTCTGGAGGGAGGGAGAGAGGGAGAAGAGATTGAGAGAGGGAGGAGACTGAAGAGAGAAGGAATAGACTTGCTGGCTAATTGTCTGCTGATGAGGCTGCAGATAGGTCTCTCCAGCACTCCTATTAACTCCTTGTTGTAAATGACACCATCTAGTAACCCCGACCCCCAGCCCCGCTCCTTCCCTCCCCCTCATCACCCCCAACTCGCTCTCTCCGTCTTCTGTCCATCTATCTTTTTTCGACAGTCATCTTCCCCCCCTTTGCTCTATCTTACCTTCCCTCATTCCCTCGCTCTCTGCTTCTCTGCTTCTCTGCTTCTCTCTTCCTCCACTCCCCTCTTCCTCTCTCCCTCCCAACCTCTCTCTCCCGCTCTTTCTCTCTCCCTCTCTGTCTTGCTCCATCCCTCCATCTCTCTGAGGGACTGGTTCTGCTCTCCTTATGACCCTCCTAATGATGCCGGGTCTACAGCAGGAGGAGGAGGAGGAGGAGAAGCAAAGGAGACGAGCTGATGGCGTCGCGGCAGACGTTATATTTAGAAATAATTAAAGATCATTATAATCTATCAGCACAGCGGAGGAGAGGAGGAGAGGAGAGGGGGGGAAGGTGAGAGGTGGGGGTGGGGGGGAAATCAATGGCAGCTTGTGTCTCTCTCTTTATCATTGCACCCACCCACCCCTCCCCACCCACCCACTGAGCCCATCCCAAACCCACATTTCACCCCCACCCCTCCCCAAACCCCTTCCATTTCCCAATTATCACAATGTGATTACACACATTACAGTGATTATAACCCTGCTGTCTGGACACATGGGGGGTAGTGATTGGGAGGAGAGGAGGAAGAAAGAGAGGGATGGAGGGAGAGGAGACAGACAGAAACAAACAACTACCCAGACAGACACACAGACACACAGAGAGACAAACTGACACTAACAGGCAGACAGACAGACAGGCAGGCAGGCAGGCAGGCAAAAAGACAGACAGACAAACCAACAGGCAGACAGTGGGACAGACGGACAGACAGACAAATAGACAGACAGAGTCCACATCCTGGACATTTCACTATGAGAGCTCTGGTGGTGTCCATGGTGCTGAAACATGCACAGAGGGAGATGGTGGGAGAGGGGGACGAGTACAGACACATAGAAGCAGACATAGGAGTAACAGACTCAACACTTCTTGACTCCAGAATGGCTGACATTAAGAGGAAGAGAAGCCAGATCAACTGGATAAAGTTGTGATCGGTTGATGTTAGATGAGTGTGTGTGTGTTAGTGTGTGTGTGTGTGTGTGTGTGTGTGTGTGTGTGTGGGAGGGGGGTTGGGGGGAGTGTTATGATAAGATCAGTGTCGAAGGACAGGCCAAGTGTAGTGGAGAACGTGCATTTGTTGTACACTTGTTTGATGGTTCTAACCAAAGGTCTGATAAAAGTGCGCACACACACACACAAACACACACACACACACATGCATGCACACAAGTGATAGTTGTTTCCTTGTGTACACCTTATGATAAGGCTGCTTGATGTTTTTGTAGGGGCTCTCACAGATCACCTCCCGCCTTGGATACACCACCGGGTGTATGGAGTTCAGCCACACACACACACATTTTCCCAGGATGCATGTGTGTGTGTCATTGTTCATATAAGTGTGCACATGTGTTTGTGTGTGTGTGTGTGTGTGTGCGGTTTTGTGTCTGGTTGGGTTTTCTCATTTACTTGTTTGTAAGTTGCTTACTTTGCACTTGTACTCAGTTTTTTACTCTGTTTAAGGTCAGACATGTCTAGAAAGTTCCTGGTCTCTCTGTCCCATTCAATTCCCTTCTTTGTGTTTGTGTGTGTGTTTGGTGTGTGTGTGTGGGTGTGTCTGTTTGTTTGATGTTAGCCTTGAGGCAAAATGAATAAAACAACTTTGCATATTAGTGAAAGGTGGGGAGAAGGTTACGATGGATCTAGACAGATCCAGCTTGGCACACCTGCTCCAACCCCCCCCCCCCACACACACACACACACAATCACAAGCACACACACACACACATACACACAAACACATACACAAACACACACGTCCACACCACACACAAACAAACACACACATCACACACAAACACAGACACACACACACAAACACCACACTCACACACACACACACAGACACACACACTTTGGACGTCACCCAGGCTTTATCAATCGAGAATCTTCCAAATGCATTGAGACAAGTTGTGAGAAGTGAAGAACAAGTGGGAGAGAGGGGGAAAGAGAGAGGGAAAGGTCAGAGTAATCCTTTAGGGAAGGGACGAGAGAGGGTAGGCTGTACAGGTAAAGAGAGAGAGAGAGAGAGAGAGAGAGAGAGAGAGAGAGGGAGGGAGGGAGGGAGGGAGGGAGGGAGGGAGGGAGGGAGGGAGGGAGGGAGGGAGGGAGGGAGGGAGGGAGGGAGGGAGGGAGGGAGGGAGGGAGGGAGGGAGGGAGGGAGGGAGGGAGGGAGAGAGAGAGAGAGTTTTAGAGCCATGGCGGAAGGAAAGAGAGGAAATGGTAGAAGAGTCCATAGTAGAGAGTTTGCCTACAGAATAGTTTGAGAAAGAAAGAGTTACAACCGCACTTTAACCACCCTCTCTTGTCTAATAAAGGTTCAGCACACAACCACACTTGTGTGTGTGTGTGTGTAGTGTGTTTGGGTCCTTAGTTCAGCCGTGTCACAGCTAGACAGAGAGAAAACTAGAGAAAGACACAGGTGTCTGTTGGGTAGGGCTTGTGGGGGGTGTTCAGGTGTGAGATCTAGAGTGTTTGGTCAGGGAGGGGTTCCGGTCCAGCACTCCCAATGGTGCGTTGAGGGCCACGATACAGTCTGTCATTAGGAGAGGGAGGACACAGGACAATACGACCACCTGGGTTCCCTTGTCCTGCTGTCTCCTATCACCTCCATCTACCTGTTCCTCTCTTCTGTTCTCTTCTCTCTTTCTGTTATTTGCTTTTGGTAATGTTCTCATTGACTCTTGAATCTTCTTTCTCCCCACTATTCTACTTTTCTTTTCTCCTGTCTCTCCACCTCTTTTTCTGTCTCTGATTCTCTACCCTTTCTCTCTCTCAGTGTCTCTCCCTTTCTGTGTCTGTGTCCTTGTCTCCTTGTCCCACATATTTTCCCTCCTTTTTCCTTGCAAAGCAATGGACTGTGACAAAGGACATCAAAGAAAGAAAGGATGAAGAAAGACTAATTCAGTTTGTTAATTAGCAAAGAGGCCCACTTTAATGTGAGTCGTCCCCCTCTAGGTAACATTAACAATGAATGTGAACCTGGAGGGGAAGAGGAAAGACACACACACACACACACACACACACACACACACACAGGTACACTCAGATACACACAAACACACACACACACAGGTACACTCATGTACACACAAACACACACGTACACACACGCACACAGACAAAGACCAACACTGGTACACGCAAAACACAGACCCAGATACAAACAACACACGCACACATATACTCACACAATGAATCTCAGAGACAAACACAGTTGATTAGCGTTGTGTTGGAACAGATAACTGCTGGGGTGCCATGTGAAACGCTTAGCTGGGGGCCAAAAAGAGTACTGGGAGGAGACATGGGTCCTCACATACTTTGGGGGGGGGGGCAGTGTCTGTGTACAGGAAGGTGCACAGGAAGTGAATAATAAATACAGAGGAGAGAGAGAAGGAAGAAAGGAAGGAAAGAAGGAAGGAAGGAAGGGAAAAAAGGAAAGAAAGATGGAGACAGAGAAAGAGGGTGGTCACAGAGGACATACACAAGGTGAGACACAGGAGAGCACAATCTTAGAGGGGAGAAGAGGTTGGGCTGTTCTCAGACACAGATATTCACGTCTGTTTTTATGAATGGCTCATAAAAGAGTAAATATATGACCATGATAATGGGTCGTTTTAGCCCACACTATTCATGATGGATGGAATTAAAGTAATTGCTTTGTGCGTTTAAATCAATTATGGGACACCATTGTGCAGCACTGGTGAATTGTGTACATTTCCTGACAGCCTTCCTGTATGTGTATGAGTGTATGCGTGTGTTGATGGAGGGGGGGGGGGGGGGCGGGGGGGGGGGGTAGTTCAGGGGATTGATGAGTCCTGCATTTGAGAATCACTGACCTTTTCTATGATAATACACTATACGTGTTCTCACCAATAGTCTCCCCAACTATGTGTGTGCGCTTGGCCACACACACACACACACACACGCACACACACACACACACACACACAGATGCAAGCACACACACAGAGGGGCAAGGCCCAAGCCCCCGACCTACAAGACCTGCTACTTAGACAGCAGTGGTGAAGGCCAGGTCTGGAGCATTGACATACTGGGGTCCAGAGAGGCTAGAGGTTAGAGGCTGGAGACCGGACGTTAGAGGCTGGAGGCTAGAGACTCAAAGCTGGAGGTTGGAGGCTGAAGGCTTGACATTGAATGCTGGTCTGTGCCTAAGATTGTGATCACTCAGCTAGTTCTTAAACCCTACAATAGGATCTTCCTGGTGTATATATGTGTGTGTGTGTGTATGTGTGTGTGTGTGCTGGCTCACAGTAGCGGGCTTGTGTTTGTCTCCTTTCACTCATTGGGAATCAGCTTAGGACTCTGAGCTTCTCTCCTGGCTGCTCTCCCAACCACATCTCACTCTCGTTCTCTCTCTTTCACCATCTTTCTCTTTGAATATCTGTCTCATTCTTTGTTTCTCTCCCTCTCCTCTCCTTATCTACTCCTCAATTTCCTGTATCCCAATGTTTAATTTCTCCTGGTTTCCATGTATATGTTCTATTGACCCGTCCTCAAAACAGAAACCAGTTTATTTCAGTCTAATCTGCCCTTCCACAAAGCAGACTCTCTCCCTTCCTACAGTCTGGCTGCAGCACTTTGAAAATGTGTGGAGTGGATTAAGGTAAGACCTTAACTCATGACTGCTCCTCTCTAAACCAAACTCCGGAGCCCTAAACACCTCAGCAACACGCACACACACGCATGCACCTTGAAGAAGGTGAGAGAAGACTGTGCTTTACTTAGAGAAACTTCTCCTTCAACTCTCAACAAACTTTTGAACTCTGGTTGACGTCAGGTGTTTTAAGTCAAGCGTTTAAGTCTCTGTGTTTGTGTGTGTGTGAGAGAGAGAGATACCATAGGGAATCAGAGTTTTGCATATGATGTTTAAAGTTACAGGTAGGCTGCTTTCACCTACGCAACCTATACACACTCACACAGTTAGTTACCACTAATCTTAATGCTAACCCTAACCTTAACAGTAACCTCAACCGTAACTAGGGTGACCACCATCAAACAAACCAAATGTGAGACGATTACTAAGTTTGTGTGGGACACAACTAGCCTGGCTCTGCCCTCCTACGTACTTCCGCTCAATTTTGATTTTGCTTCTGTACTAGGTCTAGGATTTCAGTGTATTAGTCGGAAACACATTTTTTGTAGGTCCAATCAGCGAACAGAGGGAGTGGCTGAGAACAATGACGTTGATGTTGTGCATTAGTTTGAGTTGTAGTTCAGTAATGGCGGCGGAGAAAGATGTGAGGGAAGCTATTCGGTCTGTTGTGGCAACGCTGCAGAATATCCATAAGTTAAAGCCGGAGCAAGAACAATCCTTGCTGAGTTTTGTTGGTGACCATGATGTTGTGGCCCTCCTCCCCACGGGGTTCGGGAAAAGTTTGATTTTCCAGCTACGGTAGCTAGCTCCGTTACAGTAGTGGTGAAGGAGTTGGCTAAGGCGAACGCTAGCGATTGTTTATGGCAGATCAGAGTGGCTCTGAGCAGATTATTTAGTACCTTCCAGAAAACACCATTAAATCACAATGTAACATAACATGTCTTTATTTTACATGTCATTTAAATTCAACATTACTGAGCCCAAAGGCAGCAGGCATCATGCAGATAACTATTTTTGAAACAGTTCTGACCAAGTCCAACTTAAATCCCAAAAAATAAATAATGAACAAATGAGTTCATTGACAGTCTTATATTAAGAACATATTAAACCAAAAACGTTCATATTTTTAGAAAGGATGTGAATTAAAACAACCACAGCAGACAACAAGTTGATAAATTATGTTCTCCTCCAGCACCAGAGAGACCTTTTCTTGTGTGATTCGCATGTGCTGTGACGCCTAACGTCATATTCTCCTCCATGTGAAATAGAAAAGCTGCTTTTACATAGACTGCAAAACACTCTTTCGGTATCCCCTTCTATCGGCCTCACCCAGGTAGCCTATATGTCCTAAGCCAGTCTTTACTAAAAGACTCTTTCTCCCTTTTCTTTGCTATTATGCCGTCTTGTCAAATTTAAATTGACCGAATCATCCATTTGTATTCTGACAGGGAACACATGGAACGAATCGTCACTCCACATTTTGATTGACAGCCGTCACAACCTATCGTGACCGTGTTTACTCCTTTCTTTTCAACCATTGGGTAGGATTAAAAAAACGGCTGTTGTATTTGTTCTTCTGACGAAGCTACGCCCGCAAAAAGAATAAATTAAATGCTTTCTTAAAAAGGCAAAAGAATGCATGTACGTTTTCTTAATATGATCATTAAAAACCAACAGACTGACGAAAATGCAGGACATTTTCTCAATATGCGACGTGCGGGACAAAGGGTGAAAATGCTGTGCGGTACAACGCAAAGCGGGACGGGTGGTCACCCTAACCGTAACCCCAAATATATATGTATGTTTACCATTCTTGAGAGAGCTTCTGGATAACCACGTCCACACAGGTTAATGCCTTGTGCTACTTTTCCTAACTTACGTAAAGGACGGCTAGCCAGGGTCGTTAACCTGGCAGAGAAACGCCACCCACAGCAGATGCAGTCCATACATGAAACACACACTCACACACGTGCAACACATGACACACAAGGGAGACCACGAGGACAGACTTGCGTATGAATAAACCAACAGCAATTGGAGACGGTCAACAGGAGGAGTACAGGGAGACAGATTCAACCCTCCAGGTTGGGAGCATTTCCCATGTTCTTTCTGCTCGGAAGATGGTTGGTCTTCTCTGGCTCTGATGGCATGCCAGGCTGTGGCTTGTTTCATTAGCTTGGGTGCGGTTCTATGGGCACACGTGAAGCCCCTCTGTAAAAAGGGCTACAGAAATTGATTTCCTGGTTTGGAGCCACATTTATGCTGACCAATGTCATTTTTGGATTTCACACTCCTCGGCTCTGTTCAGGGACTGTCACTTCTGTTCCATCGCTGGAAGCGGTACAATTGTTCGTCCAAACAAGGTCTGTCCTCTATCCAGTCTCTGAGCCCCCCCCCCCCACCTTCTGTACTGCTTGCAGAATCTCACAGTCTCCTCTTCGTCACTGATAAACACCAGAAACGCCAGATTCCCCAGCTCACCCTCTCTAGACAAGAAACTGAAGAGGGAGAATTGGACACCAAATTGAACTGATTTGACTGCTTATTATTATTGTCCTGATTGTTTTGGTTTATATTGTACAATGGCATCATAATTTCCCCTCCTGTAAAAGCTCTCCTTTTTGGTTAATTGCTTTGGCTTTGAGGACGCTGTGCTTTGCCAATGAAGCACCTTGAAATTGAAAAAGTGAATTGGAGCTGAATGGAGGGAGTGGATTCTCACTCTGGGCTGCTGGCAATGCATGGATTAGGCTTGGCACGGGGAGAGCTGAGCGACTATGTGTGTGTGTAACCGTGGTTCTGAGTGTGTGTGTTTGAATGTGTGTGTGTGGGTGTGTGTAGTGCATGTAGTATGTGTGTCTGTGCCTGTATGTGTGTGTGTACGCATGCCTATGCGGTCCTAGAGGTTGGGTGGTGTTTTCAGGGGGCTCAATTAGTTCTGCCCCAAACACAAATCTGGAGTCCTCAACGTTCCAGGTCCAGCCTGCAAAACAAAAGAGCTTTCACCCACCTCGGAAAACCTCAAAGTCCCTCTCCTGCCCAGCTTATCCCATAGAATCCCCAGCACACTGGCTGGAGCAGGCGGATCAGAGCCAGAGTCCAGCAATCAGAGCTCATCCGGGTTTCAGAGTTTTCCTGACAGCTTCCAGGCTCCAGGTTGTCATGACTGAACATTAATTTGGCCCAGTCCTTGTTCACCCGATCAGGTTCCTGGCGTCTTGGGGAATACAAGATTTTCCATGAACCAGTGTCATTGAGATGCAGACACAGGGGTCGGAGATGCAAAGAGAGAGAGACAGAGAGAGACAGGGAAATAAAAGAAAGACAGAATGAGGAATCAGATATCACAGCAACTCATCATCCCAATTTAAAAGTAAATTAAATACCAAATACAGAAACATGCTAGTATTCATACAGTGGGCTCCATAATGATTGGCACCCCTAGAAATTATGATTAAGAAAATGTAACTGAAACATTTTTCTATTTATATTAGACTGAAATTTGAGCCAAGTACTTAGGAACTTACAAGCAGTAATCCATGACTTCCTGTTTCACATGTGTATATACAGTAGATGAGGTAACACAGAGTCAATATTCCCGTACTAATCATCAACATGGAAAAAATAAGAAAATACACAAATCAAATGAGGAAAAAGTGTGTTGAGCTTCATAAGTTAGCAAATGGTTATATAAAAATAGATACTCGCCTGAAAGTGTTAATCTACCATTCGGGCAATACTTTAAAAGTTCAAAGCAACTGGAACTGTTACAAAATTGCCTGGAAGAAGAAGTTTTTGAGTGGAACCATACCCCATGCACAGTAAGGAGAATGTTACGAATCGATGTTATGTCATAAAATCTCTGAAATACTAGGACATTTTAAATCAGAATCTGTCTGCCAATGACAGGAAACTATGAAACTGTGTTTTTGTTTGACCTTCCAGCAGGACAATGATCCTAAGCACATCCAAATCAATAAACAAATGGTTAACTGAACACAAAAACAGTCTTCTGCCATGGCCATCTCAGTCTCCTGATCTAAACACCATTGAAAATATCTGAGCTGAGCTAAAGAGAAGAGTGTACAAGGGAGGACCTCGGACCCTCGATCTGGAGAGATTCTGTAAAGAATAATGTTCTCATAGCTCTGTACTTTCCAACCTTAATAGATATTAAGGGGAAGACTGTACTGTTTTATTGTCACAGGGAAGTTGTACAAAGCATTAAAAGTAGGGGTACCAATAATTGTGGCACACATGGTTTCAAACAAAATAAATTTAGTTCAATAGAAGGTTGGATTGTTCTCATATTTTTCCAATGTGACATTACTGTAAGCTGAATTACAAAAGGGTGACTGTTAAATACAATATTTTACTCATTTTTGACCAGGGGTACCAGTAATACTGGAGCACACTGTATGTAGAGCATGGATGTTGATCTATGTATGTACCACATTGGTCAAGACCATACTGGTCAACACTGCACTGGTCAACACTGTACATCATAGACTAGAATTGATGGTCAGTCCGCCTTCAGAAGTAAACACTGCCGAGCTGAACCTGACCTGCGTTCACATATGTATGTTTTCCTCTCATACTGAGTTGTATAAATAAATCCCTTTAGTGTGTCATTGAGCTACCTGCACCAGCATTTGGATGATAGGAGAGTGTTGCGTGTGTGAGCGCATATGTGTGTGTGCGTGTGCCGTTCCCTGGGTTGATGAGATAAGCATGTTGATCATTGCAGTCTTAGAGAAGGGAAAGATTGGCCTGATACCAGTGTGTGTGTGTGTGTGTATGCATCAGAGGGTGTATGTGTGTGTGTACTATCCAGTCTGATGGGCTTGTGTTAACCACTTGACATTTTGGAAGTGGTTTCATTAAGTCTACTGGCTATCTCAGACAGTTATGATGACAGGGCTTTAAAGACTGTCATAGTCAACACTCTAGATCAATACTGTGGTAATCCCTGAGACTGCCACAAAGCTCAAACACACACACACACACACACACAAACAGGCTCATCTGACCATTGGCACTTTAATCTTGATGCCATGAGAATAGAGTGAAGGGGAAAAAAGGAGTAACAGCAGAGAGAAAATAGGAATAAAAGAGAGATGAACTGGGATTGAAAGGTAATCACAAAGAAGAAGAATGATGGAAGGCACAATACTGAAGAGAAAAGGGAGAGAGAGAGAGAGAGACAGAGAGAGAGAGAGAGAGAGAGAGAGAGAGAGAGAGAGAGAGAGAGAGAGAGAGGGGAGGGCAGGAGAAACAATACAGAGAAAGATAGAATAGAGTAGCTCCGAACAGACAGGATTGAGAGGAGGAAATTAGAGTATCAAGAAAAGAGAAAAGGGGACAGGTTCAGTTAGTGGGAACACACTGTTGATTTCAGTGGTGGACTCTGGGGGGTCCAGGGCAGTCGCTTACATTTATCTTTTTTTGCTTGTAAATTATTACAAATTGCATTTACTATTGATGTCCCTGCTTAAGCTGATATCAAACTTACGTCCCTGAACTGTACATATAGTGGGTTATGCAAGGAAAGTCTGTATAGTGCATTGTATTGCACACTTGTTGTACACAGCAAGCTTGGAAGACGATATAAAGTGATGATTATCTCTGATGAATGGTCTGTGCCGGAGTAGAGCTTGTGCCCCCCAGAGGTGCCCCTGTGCCCCACCGTATGCAGCTGGTGCCCTTTTAATTGTTTTCACCCCTGCCCCTCAGATAGCCTGAGTACCGTCCCTGGTCGATTTGCTGGGACTGCCTCTGTCCATCTTCCCCAACAGGTTTTCTCTACCTGTTACACCCACAGCCATATAAATCATGTGGTGTAAGGTGTTTGTGTGGATGTGTGTGTGTGTGTTTGTGTGTAAGATGAGGTGCTGAAACAAATCATACTGAGAAATAGCCAACTCTCAAGGTTTCCAAGGTCCTCACAGTTATTACAGAACATGCTTGTGGGTGTCAGCGTCTGTGTGCGTGTTACCCAGAGGAATGCAGCCCTTAGACCAGGTAACACTATAAATACCCCTTAAAACAAACAATGAACTGTCAGAAATAGACAATTTAAAACAGTAGACCTCAGAACGCCTGACTTGTTAGAGATTCACGGAAAATGTATGTCGTTTTGCCAGGTGAGAAAAAAAAGTTTGAACGACGCGACAGACCGCCAGATTCTGAGACCAATGAGACTTCAAGTTAGAGAAATAGTCCTCTGGCAACACTTCCTCAGCAGCCAAGGACTGCAGTGGAGTATCGAGCTCAAAGAAACGATTTGACAACCTGAGTCTGTGCTTGCTTTGGCACAGAGTCCAGCCCTCATATCGACAGTCTTCTCTCTGAGTGAACTACTTAAAGACAGATTTTTTTTATTTTCGTCTTCTTCTTCTTCCATGACGATCAATACGTTTGACTAGGCTGAGGAAACGCCTGACTTTATTAATTAACTTGATTGAAACTAGGAAGCACAGTCTGTTTTAATTGCTTAGTCAAGGATCGGCTGCAATAGCACAGGAAAATAAGCTACTTTGTCAATTCTCACAAGATAGCACAGGAGGCAGGCGCCGAGAGGGCAAGAGGCTGAAAATATTAACTTTCAATAACTATGATATTTAGTTTTTTGGTGTGCAAAATCATTAAGCACAAATGATTTTAATAACATTGCAGAAATTGAATTATGCTAATAAGTTGAAGTTAAGTTGAAGACAGTGCTCTCCACCCTGTCCTACTGATTACTTTAATATTTTCTCAGTATTTTTCTAATTTTCTCTCTGGTACCAAGTAAAGTGGAAAAAACATTGTTCTGTGATATGAGCTGGAGTGTGTGGTGAAGGGAAAATAATTACACATAAATGGAAATATGATTAGCTTTTTTCCATATCAAACCACGAGTCTGTGTTTACACACGATAATTATGACGTGTCATTAATTACAACCGGAACGCAATGTGGACTATTTACAAGCCTTCAAAGGAAAAAGAAATAGAGGGGAAAAAAACATACACATCTTAGAGGAACAGACTTGCTGTTGTTCCAACCGTGAACTCGCTGAATTTGCTTCTGGTGGACAGTTGGTCCACTTGAGGAAGTCTCAGAGTGGTCTAAAGTGAGAAGGGGGGTGGGGATAGAGAGGATGAATTTGCATGTAAGGTGTCCCAGTGCTACGTAACTGCTATAGTCTGCCCTAGTTAAAGTTGTCACACAGTAACATTATGCTACTGTATTATTATTACAATTGCTCTCCAAATGGTTCTTCTTCCATACATTTTTCAAAATTATAAATGGCAATATTTTGCCATTTATAACACCAATTGCTAATGTACTGTCTATTGAAGAAGTTAAGAAAAATTGGTCCTCTGATAACCTAAGCCTTTCTGTCAACAGCTTCCTGTCATGCAAAAAAGCTATCCAATCCCAAACCTTGTGCGGACCGTGAAGTGCGCAGGAGCTTAATCTGGAGCAAATTGTAGTTGTTGATGGATGTTATCCTCTCCGTATTCTCCTGTTCTGTGCTGTTCACTCTATAATCCTTCTGCTACAGAAAACTAACTATGACACACCGGTCATGGACCATCAGCGTTTCTCCTTGTGAAAAAAAAAAAACTGTGTTCCTGCATCGCTCCCTCTCTCTGCTCATTCGGCCCTGGGCTGCATTTGCGGTTGCCAAGGTGTTTTGACATAATTTCCTAAATGAAAATAAATGAGTCTGGGAAGTCAATATGGGCTGTGGGCTGGTGAAAGGGGTTGTGGGGGAAAATGATTCCCACAAAATGCCACCCACCATCCATAGGGACTCACGGGGACCCTCACACACATACACGCGCACACACACACAGTTCTAGTCTAGAAAACCAAGGCCAAGGATAAGTGCACTACAGCATGCTGGATGATTCAACACAGGGGGGTTCTAACAAATAAGTCACATGGGTGTTTGACTTGAGACTAACTTTATCCAACTATAAAGCCTTTGTCACAGTAGACTGATAGAACCATCTATCACTATTTGGGGGGAACAGATGATGAGACAACCTACTGTATGTCACAATAAGTTATGAAGGCTCAAATATTTCCTCTTTGACCTACTCTTCTGGGACCTTCTAGAAAGACCTGTTTGAGCCTCCATTGATTTTGGTGTCACAGCTCGTCATGCTCTGCTCCTGCCCGGGCCTTTATCTCTTTTAGCTCCGTCCATGACAATCCCTTTTTATCCCCTGCGGTAAATGGATCCTAGCAGGGTTACTGGCCTGGCCTGGCCCGGCCCAGCACATCACTCTGGTACCTGCAGTATCAGCTCCAGCCTGTCAGCCTGTATCAGCTCCAGCCTGTATCAGCTCCAGCCTGTCAGCCTGTATCAGCTCCAGCCTGTATCAGCTCCAGCCTGTATCAGCTCCAACTTGTATCAGCTTCAACCTGTATCAGCTCCAGCTTGTATCACCTCCAGCCTGTATCAGCTCCAGCCTGTATCACCTCCAGCCTGTCTCACCTCCAGGATGTATCACCTACAGCCTGCATCAACTACAGCCTAAATCACCTACAGCCTGTATCACCTCCAGTATGTATTACCTCCAGTCGGTCTCACCTCCAGGATGTATCACCTCCAACCTGTATCACCTCCAGGATTGAAGGTTTAGCCTTGTATGGAGAGTATGTAGGGTTTTGCTAAGTATAGTAGTAAAGGGTACAGTAGAATAGGGTAGGGTACAGTATAGTACAGTACAGTAGAGTACATTACGATTGTGTAGAGTAGAGAAGAATACAGTACAGTACAGTAGGGTAGAGTAGAATAAAGTACAGTACAGTGTAAAGTACAGTAGGGTAAGGTAGGGTGCAATAGAGAGGAGTAGAGTAAAGTAGATTAGAGTAGTTTAGTGTAGAGTTGAGTATCACTTTATTGATCTCTTGTGGGGAATTGCATTGTTTCAGCAGCAGACTCACAGAAGCATTGGTTGTTTTCCCTGGTAGTCATCATGCGTTTTCTCTTCTGTACTGCTCCATTGCTCTACCTATCCTTGGTATCCCGGATGTTACAATCTGAATTTGATCAACTTAAATTTTATTTTACATTGAAATACGTATATTCATATGAGAATTCGGTCTTGTTTAAATTGTATTATTAAGTATTCAATGCCTTTTAACATTCAAAACATTATGTCACTGATTTCCATACAAAATATATAAATGCAGAACTAAATGGAAACTAGAGAGGGTACAAGAGGTGTGCTTGTGTCCGTTGCAGATGAGTGCTTTTTTTTGTACTTAAATCATATTTTGGGAATTTAAATAATATGCATACTTATTATTAATGAAAATTACAGAGATTAAAAAGTTTACATTTGTTGCTGCTCATTTACACTTCAAAATAATAAGAGTGAAGTGTATTGTGAAACCGTGATCTCATCTCATTTCCCTGCGATTCTTCTCATACCCTGCAAGAGGGGATTGTGATAGTCTATGTGGCAGCCTCACATAGTTGAAACAGTAACATGAAAATGAAGAAATTGGGCAATCTTATTAACCTATGTGTCTTAAACTTCCCCTGAAGTTTTTACCTTCTAGTGATATTTTTAAGCATTTACTCATATTGCATTCATTCACTAAGAACCCACTTTGAAATAGGTTGATTCTAACAACGTTTTCACTGGCAGTATCTCAGCTGGAATCCCTATTCCAACATTACCATCTGCAAACTGAAAATATGCCTCCAAAAAAGTAAATAAGCTTGAAATGTATTTAGGGAAAACTGGCTGATATGACAAGTTTACTGGAAGCGATACCTGACAGTAACAGCATCCCTGGTCTGAAGACTCGGCGCTCATTTGACCAGTTATCCAAGTTGTAAGTAGGGAAAAGTGCATTTAACTTTGTCAGCCTCTCTTATACACCCTCTATATCAGCCTCCCTCAATCCTGGTCATTGATGCTGGTCCCTGGGTCTACTGTAGCCCTGCAGGTTTTGAGATGTTTATCTGCTCCAAATGACTGGGTTGTGAAAACAAAAGTAGGAAGCAAGATAGATAGCCCTACAACTAATAAGTGTGCCCTTTTTGCACCTCCCCCCACCTGTCACTGAGGTCAGTCTGCTGACCACTGCTGTTGCTAGCCAAACTTCACTGAAGGGATTGCTTGAATGCGCCGGAATTGAAAAATGTTTCTTTATGTATATTTGAGTCCACACATTCGTAGATATAGACCTACGTTTCAACTATATGGAAATGGATTATGAGGTAGATCGGATGAAATGAGCGAAAATGAAGCACAATTCTCCCTCATCTGTCCATATTTTTTTTGTGCTGAGAAAATGCCCGTGCTAGCTATCTAGCTAGATCGAAGGGCAGTTTGTAACACTCATAATGTACCCGCTACTCTAAAACAGGGGCACTCGTCGGACATAAATCTCAACTTGAAAATGTTAGCCGTTTTCACAACCCTGTAGAGGAGACCTTCGTGAACAGATTGACATAAAGTTTAGGCTGTGGCATTGAAGTTCAGGTTAGTAGTCAGTTTCACCAATTGAACAACTTAGTGACGTTAGTGAAGCCTAAACCGTGCAACATAATGTAAAATCCAATACAAGCAACGCAATCGTGACCAAGACAAACATTTTGACACCGACGTTGTCTATGTCGTGCAAACATTTACCGAGCCTTAGGGTTGGGAAAATAAATAAGCATAAATATGTATGTGAGATTATAATAGCTTGTGCTATTGCCAAAGGCAAGCACACTTAATTATGAACTTTCTACATAGAGCATCCAGGAATGGACACAGAAAGAGGATTCTAGAACAGCGTTAAAAAATAGAGATAATACTATACATTACCATTAATTATTGGTTCATGGTTCTGTGTATTCTCACTTATGAATGCAGGCACGCAAACGATTTACTTTTTAAATGAAAAAACTAGATCACAAAAAAGCGAGATTCAAGGACTTTGATGTCCCTTTTTCAATTTTTTTCATCCACCTGTTCTCCATCTTCTTAGTGCTTGTATGTGTGGGCTGGATGCTACAAAGCACTCTCTCTCAACCAACCCATCCCTCTATGGTAATTAGCTGGGTTCCCTTCCAAACTTTTATTGCTGTTTTATTTCATGTTTAATAACTCCCACCATGCCCTGCAATGACGGAACTGGGTGCAACATTAAAAGTCTATTTTATAGCAGATTCTAGTTGAAACGTAATTTTTTTTCCCAGACTGACAGATTTTTTGTGAAATGGTTCTAATGTGGAGTAGAACCCTGGACACTGCGCTGCAGGTACAGTGTGTGTGTGTGTGTGTGTGTGTGAAAGAGAGAGAGTGTGTGTGTGTGTGGTAGTAACAGAAGTTGACCGTTGAATGGACAAGCAGAGGAGGGATGGGGAAGGTGTGGGGCCTCACCGGCATTCACACTCTCATCATGTCGTCTGGTTTATTCATGATGGCCATCAGGTCTCATCACAAAGACTCAGCAGTCCGTGTTGTGACTTCCGACTCACATCTGTTCAGGTACACATAGTGGGAAGGGCTTGTGTGTGTGTGTCTGTATGTGTGTGTGTATGTACTTGTGGCCTTCTGTGTATATACGCATGTGTGTGTGTTTAAGAGCAGCATGTGTGTGTCTGTGTGCGTGTTTGCATGTGCCAGTATGTGGATGCATGTGTTATGTATGAGAGGGGAAGGTCTGCGAGTTTCTGAGTGAGAGTACAATGCTTGGAATGAAATGTTCAAATAATAAATATTGGAGGGAATGTCAGTCCCCCGCAGCTCCTGCTCCCAATCTCTCCCAAAAGGCAGCGTGGCCCTGATCACATCATAGGAGCTGTAGGGGAGGGGGGAAGGGTGGGCTGTAACAAAAACACATCACAAAAGAAGGATGGAGAGATGAGTGGAGAGACCAGAGGCAAAAAGGTAGGAGACGTGAAGGGGATGGAGGTGGTGAAAAAAGAAAGAGCCCAAGTGAGAGGACAGCCTTCACTTTTGGAAATAACTAAGTGGGGGTCCTGTCTGCCAGCTCACACTGTGAAACCCTGGGATGTGGCTGAAAGAGAGAACGAGAGAGAGAGAGATGGGAGTGAGAAAAAGAGATGTCCAGGAGAGAGAGAGAAACAGGAAAAGCGAGAGAAGAGTGAAAGAAAGTGTGAAAAAGAAAGCCATTGTGTATGCTCAAGTTCATTGTGTGTACAACAGTCTAAGACAACAGTTCCAAGAGTGTGAAAACAGCAGTGAAAAAACAACTTAGAAGTCAAGTCCTTCCCCAAAGCTGCAATGGAGCTTGTTGTATGGAAGGCCATGAGTTCTGTACAGTAGCTTCTTGTGATTGGAGAGTGAAATTCTCGAATTATCTAAGAGTCCAGCTGTCATTCCCAGAGCTTGCCATTTCTCTGACCTTCGCTTCGTCCCCTCGACTCCTCCCCTCGCTTCCTCCCCTTGCTTCCTCTCCTGATGCTGCACTCCTGTAGGGAAGATCATCCGCATGACTCTGTGATCGTTGAATCATTCTGACCCCTGCGAGTCCCCTGCCAGTTATCTGTGCTGGTTTAATCAGGTCTAGAGACCGCTGTGAAAATCCATGTCAAGGGGAAGGGGGCTTTTCTTTTGAACTTCAAAATGTTGAAGGAGACAAAACCTACAAGCTTTGTCTGAGGTGAGATCATTCAACCTTAATTTAAAATACATTAACAGCGCGATTATATTCCATTTTTAATCCTGAACAAGGCCCTGCTACAACATGTTCTGGCTGTTTAGCCAGTCAACAAGATGAGTCCATTGAGATGCCAGGGCCCGGTGGTGTCGACGGCGCTCGTCTCCGCGGTGATGATCCAGATCAGCGGCGTGCGGCCGAGGGGGTCGGATACAATCTCAGCCCGGAGATAGAAAAACCATCTCCTGGTTAAGTGATTTGTGAAAAGTGTCACATTTTCACCCCGTGGTAATGGCTTGTTGGTGTCACTCAGTGAGGAAATGGTGCTTCCTGGAAAGGATGAGGAAAGGGAGAGGGATGAGATGTGTGTGTGTGTGAGGGGGGTTGAGGTGGCAGGGGGGGATGATTTGATGTAGGATCACGGGAAAACGGGGGATAAACAGATGAAATGCCACCTCATCCTCTCCAACCAAAGTACTGTGCGAAATGCAGAAAAGGTGTGTAAGTGTGCATTCCGGTGTTTTTGTCTGTGTGTTTGTGTGTGTGTGTGTGTGTGTGAGAGGGGGGGGAGACACATTTATACCTCTCAATCTGATGGTGATTGGCAGGGAGTATAATCTAGCCTCAGGCGACATAGAGATAGCCTCATCTGGGATTCCACCTCTCTTTGAATGACAGGAACTGAAGGAGAGAGGGGGAGATAAATAGATAGAGATGGGGAAAGATACGTATATACAATATACAGCATATGTATATGTATAAAAAGAATGAAAGGGAGAGAGAGAGGGGTGGAGAGGGGGAGAAAGTGGGAGATGAGAGGGCGAGAGAGAGAGAGGGGGGGAGGGGGGTAGAGAGAGCGTGCCAGAGACAAAGAGACAATGGAGTGCAATATGGGGAGGATGAGAGTAAGACTGAGCCTTTAAGGATATTCAGAGTCAGAGGAATGGCCCAGTCCTACATCTGGGATTTGTATTATTATTTTTTTGATCTGTATAGTTCAATTTCATTTGTTTCTTCTGTAACTTTTTACCTGCAAATATCATTCCAGATTACGTGCATTTTCACCATGAACATTAATTCACCTCTTGCAAGAAACACTAAATGGTCTCTCGTTAAATCAGTCAGTTATGGTTTTATCCTGGTGTGGCTATAGAGTATTACAGTATGCATCAGCCTTGATTTGATTGGAGCGGAACACTGATCCATATTCTATGAGAGTGCTTGGACCTTCCATCTATTATTTACTTTGTTTTTCATTCTTGTCAGCATCCTTTCATTTTCTCAAAGACTTGAACCCGCCAAAAATTTATGAAAAAGAATCACCGGCGACAGCCATGTAAACATTTGTTCCATTACAAAATGTAAATCAGACATCAGTTTGGGCATATGCATGTGTATTTGCTGGTTACTGGTAATGACTTCTCCAGGCAAGACTCTTCATGGTTCCCCAACATGGTCACTGCAGCGTTGTAGACCTCATTAGGCGGGGGACAGATCGTCCTCCGCCGTGCCTCCTGAAGAGGGCCCCTGCGTGCCTCTGAGGGCCTCTCGGGGGGTGCTTCACCTTTCTGCTCTCACTAGAAAGAGGCGCAGATGACGCACACGCACAGATGCTTGCGTTCACCCCGACACCAATAAAAACAGCAGAAATGTAGTGATGCTCACGTTTGCTTACACAGGCATGCGAAAACACATGCACACATATTCACATTCACAAACACACATTTCCCATGAAAGGGACAATGTGGGGGTGGGGGGCAGGTAGGGGTGGGGACAGAGTTGGTTTGGTGTGTCTAAATGACAGGCCTTAGAGAAGGATTACCTACAATACAGTTGGATCTTCAATGTGATCCAACATGGTTTCAACACGGAGAGAAACTGTACACCACAGAGACCTGGGAGACGGATCATGGGAGGGGGAGTGAGAGAGTGACGGACAGACATACAGAGGGGACAGACAGGGAGACAGACAAATGGACACAGAGGGAGATAGACAAAGGGACAGGGAGACAGACAAAGGGACAGACAAGGGGACAGACAGGGAGACAGACAGGAGGACAGACAGGGAGACAGACAGGAGGACAGACAGGGAGACAGACAGGAGGACAGACAGGGAGACAGACAGGAGGACAGGCAGGTGGTGGAGGGACACATGGTGGACACGACCTCCACCATCTGTGTTCCATGTTGTCAATTCAACATGGAGGCCAGTCGGGGCTCTGACTACTCTCGCCAGCCCCCACAGAGACAGAGAGAGCTGCATCAACAAACAGACAGAGAGATATATGTGAAGAAAGAGAGGACATCTGGATGTATAGAAATATGCTGTATAAAGAGAGAGATACACAAAGGGAGTAAATAAATCAAGGTCCATCCTAATATTGTATCTCTCTCTTTGTCTATTATATTCTGTTTCTCACTCTCTCTCTCTCTCTCTCTCTCTCTCTCTCTCTGACATAAACATGGTTGCACAGCGATCAATAAGAGTTTGAAAAGATCATGCCAAACACCTTACAGCACCACTATCATTCCTACCCTTATGGCTGTGGTAGCCAAGCACACTGCTGTTGATGACCATTACCCCTCACAAACTATGTGAAAACATATATGTTCAGTATACTGTATATGTGCAGAAGAGAGAGAGAGAGAGAGAGAGAGAAAGCAAGAAAGAGAGAGAGAGAGAAGGAGAGAGAGAGCACAGAGAATGATAGAAAAGGTAATAGGATAATATTCCGAGGTGATGAGTGAGCTTTAAGTGGTGTGTCTGTATGTGTGCGCGAAGGCATCCCTCACTCATCATTCTTGAGCATGCTTCTCTACCACACAGGTAGCCCCATAGTTACGAGTGATTAGGATAATGATCTCTCTCAAGGTTCAATGGAATTGAGCTTGAATTTACATGAACTGCCACATCGTACTGTGGCTCAGACAACTATGAAGGCTGTGATGGAAACCAAGGTTTTCTTTGTATTTGATAGATCGACTGACTTGGTCAGGTTTTGCTTATGTGTAGGCTTGTTGTGTGAGTCCAAGCTTATATGTAACTGTTGTATTGTGTAACAGTAGCTTGTCCATTTATGTGTGTGTGTGTGTGTGTGTGATATGAGGCTCTGGGGAGCTATGGTGCCGAAGTGCTCCAGTGTTCACACCTAAGGCTCTTTACTTCTCTCTCTTTCCTTAAACACAAATTGAATTACTTACCTTGACAGAACAGTGGATGAAAGGCAGAACACCATTCGTCCATTAAACGAGACGAGCGATATTATCTTCCCTCCTTCCGTTTTACCTCTCTGCAGTTTTTTTCAATGTCTTGCTCTCTCTCTCTGACTCTAGCTTTCTTCCTCTATTTCAGCTTACAGTCAGAATGACACAAATTGTGTTTCCTATTTTAACACTGAATCTTTTTGTTTTGTCTTGCTTCTGTCTGGAAATAAATTTAATTCAAATTGCTTTATTTGCTCACTACTTTTCATGCAAAGTGAGCAAATGTAAATCTGAATATGTAAATGTTTATTAACTTTAAATTATGATTTAATCTTGCGGTTGATTGACTGACAGTACCGTGTAAATGGATGTACAACGGCACAAGAAGGAACAGAGGCTAAAATGACCTAATGCAGTTCAGCTCTGCTCAAGATCACACACAACACAATAGATCACCTCAGCAGTCAGGGATAGAGGTAGAATTTGTGTGTGTCTGCATAATGAGTGTATCTGTATTTGTCAGATTTTACATTACGAACACTTTCTTGATTCAAATCAGGTCTAATTATGCGTCCAACGGAAATAGAGAAATGTTGGAGCCAGGCAGTATGCACGAAGATTAATTACACACACACACATCTCTATAAATATGTATTCACACATACACACACATACTATAATTAATCATGAGACATTGATAGGGGGGGTTCTAGAGATCAATAGGGATATAAATGTTGAGCCTTCCAAGAAACTTACATCAGCACGCACGCATGCACACACACACACACACATTTGTGTGTGTCTGCCTGCATTTGCATGCAGTATGTGTGTGTGTGTTATACAGAACGATAGCAGGGTGAGGTGCTGCTGTGATCAGATAATTAAGGTTTTCCAGTAAGGACCAACTGAGGGCAAGGGATAGGAGGTGAACTCTCAAGACTTTACTAACTTAAATAGCTTTTTTATAAATCTACAAGTACAGTACGGTAAGACTGCAAATAAACAACAATGTTAAAACCTGTCTTGTGTTTGTCTGAGAATGACAGAGGTTTTTCTGACGCCCTTTGGTTTGACTGCATTTTGTCTGAAAATGACAAAGGTTTTTCTAACGTTTTAACCCATCTTATCTAATCAGCAAGCACTTTCTAATTCATAACAGAATGGAAAAGAGTTCTAAAACATATTGCAAGCTATTGCTAATCCATCCTGTCTAATATGGAAGCAAGTTCTAACACATCCTATGCAAATACACATTTTATCTAGTAAGCATTTTTATTCATTATTTCTCCAAGGTGCATCCAAACGAAGGATCCTTAAGGATCCTTTGACAGTATCATTCTGCAACCTCTTAGTGACATTCCAGTTGAATTAAATAACACGTACAGTGCCCTGCTATGGAACAGGTCCTTAGGTCCATAGTGTATTAGAACATAATAAAGGTTTAAATAAAATAGAAAATATATATAATAAGTCAGTGGTGTGAACAGTCTGTGTGTCTGCCTGTCAGTACTAACATGGTGTGGATCTCAGTCACACCACAAAGTTCTGCTCTTCACCCTTGAATTTATGATGAATGACATAAATGAAAGATGCAATAAGAGGTGGGAAGACAGAGAAGGAAACAAGAAGAGGAGAGAGGAGACTCACATGTGACCTGGACCAGAAGATAAAGACCTCCCCAACCATCCTAAAGAGGTCCCCATCATCAGGGACAGGTCTCATGAGTCTGGGTCAAACACCATTCAGGTTTTGTTTGAGCTTCTGTGTGTTCAAATGAGGGTCTGTATGTTCAAATGTATCTTGTTTCTGAGTCAATTGGTCTAAGGCAATATTTATTTATTTATATATTTTATCACACTTTGTCCATCTTAATTGAGTGCTTAAATAAGTTAACACTCTGATGCTATTGAGTATGTATCTTTTTATTGTGTGTGCTTGCCTTCGGAGAGCACAACCATTGTTCTCTCTCATATATATTTATTATTTTCCCACCCCTAAGGATTCCTCAATATTTATACACAACGTCATTGTCAAAATGTTGTTCTTGGTCCCGATTGCGTTGCTTGTATTTTTATTTTCGTTCCGTTGAACGGTTTAGGAGTTTACAAGGGACCTCAGTGCTAGCTATGGCGTGAAATTAGTGCCAGGAGAGCGAGCTCTGTAAAAACGATTTGTAACTTGCAAAAAAGATTTGTCTCTGTAGAAAATGATTCGTGTACTTGCAAAAAAACGTTTTGTGTCTCCGTAGAAGAATTGCAGGAGCTAACCAGTCGGACGGCGTACATAAATACAGGGTGTTGATATTCACAGCCTGGAAACATACCCATCTGAAACCGACGCAAGCACACCCCCACAATTTCCCCAGAAACTTCCCCAGAAATTGTACCCTCTCTAGTTACTTTTTTTTGTCTCCATGGCAATTCGAATTTTGAGAGATGTAGTGATACTTATTTTATTTTTATTTATTTAACCTTTATTTAACCAGGAAAGGTCCCATTGAGATTAAAAATCTATTTTTCAAGGGAGACCTGGCCAAGACAGGCAGCAACATAACGGTGTTAGTCATACTACAACTGCCTTGCGAAGAGTACAGTCCACTACAAGTTTTTTTTCTGTCTCAAAGATGTCGAGCCGACGTAGAGTTATCGAAATCATGTCCTTCAAAATGACGTGTGCATCTCCAGACTACCCAGAGCCTCAGACCTTGAAGCTAAAACTTTACAATCTGGGGATTGTGCCCTTGGTGTGCGTTTGTTCTCCATGCTCAAGCATGCCTTCATGCCTGGCACTGGCTTCTGCCACCACAGCGAGAAAAAGGAACCTCACTTCTTGCCACGTCCTCACCGCCTCCCCAGCCGCTTCAACAATGTCATCCACCCCATACCCTTCCACCCTGACACCTACCGCCAGTTGGTGCTTCAGGCCAACCTTGGGACTCACGTCTTGGCCAATAAGGACTTTATGTTCCTGGTCTGCTCCCCAATCTACGACAGGCGTGGGGATATCGTGGAGGACAAGTGGATGGTGTCCCACAACCAAGAAGACGGCTGGCTCAGCTTGTCCCTGATGCGTCACTTGAGGCACCGTCCAGGAAGGAGGACCGATGCCGCGTGCACCGCAACAGATCCTTCTGGGGCGGCCGAGTAGGAGCAAAGCGCCCCCCCCCCCGGTTCAGACGAAAAGGAGGGCCGACTCCAAGAGCTCCAACGCCCCCGTCCCCAAGAGGAGGTTAATGTGCATGTGAGGAGTCCTGGTGGGCGTGGCAACTCCAGATCCGTCAGTGTGTCCAGCCTCCTGGTTCTCTGTGTGGTGTGACATGCAGACCACAGCATCATCAGACAGGAGCTTCCTGGAGATGCATCCACATGGCCAGCTACCATGGTAGCAAGCACTACTGAGCTGAAAAGCTTTCGATAAAAGTGGGCTTTATTGAAAAGTTACTATAATATAGTAACACATTGTCTAATATATTTTCTGTATGTGTGTGTGTGTGTTAGGGTCTGCCAAAAACCAGGCATGGTTAACCCTCAGGTACCTACTTGTTTGTTTAGACAGAGTAGGTGATGAACTCGTTGAGAGCAGGCTCCAGGTAGGCCACAGGCATTACTGCAGCCAGATGGGCCAGACACTCCCCCAGGGCTAGCCTCGGTCTGCGAGACACTCACACACACAGTCACATTAACTTATATGCGCACATACATAATTATGTCAAGCTTCTAATAATAATAGTTAAAGAGGAAAGACAAAAGACATGAACAAGTGGGAGAAAGCAGAAGTGAGAAGAAAAAGAGATGAAGAGAAGGAGGAGGGATGGAGCAGAGGATAAGGGTCAGGGGTGAGATTCACCACCGTCTTACATCCGTTCTCATCAAGCCCAGGGTGGGGAGGTGAGCTGGAGGTCGACACTCCGACAGCTCTGACTTTTCTTTAAATTCCCTCTCACTTCACTTCCACAGTTCATTTGACATTTTCTCTATATTTCCCAGTTTCTCTTTCATTTCTCTATGTGCTCTGCTCAACTTTTTCTTCATCCTTTCGCCCCAATTAAATTCATTTCAATAACACTCTGCTAGGATGACAGCAGTGAGCACAGTTACTGGAGTGCACCAGACATAATTCAAACAAATCAGTGTAGCATTACACATCTGATATTATCACGGCAACATGTTGTCTCTCAGTACTTCCGTTTACAACGCTTGTGTTCCTCTCTTTCTGTCTCTCTCCCCGTCTCTGTCTCATTCTCTCTAATTTTTTTAAGTGATTTTATTTCTCTCCCTGTTTTCTCTTTCTTTTTCTCTCCCTCTTGCTCTGTCTCCCCCTCCCTCCATCCCTCTCTCCCTCTCTTGCTCTCTGCATTCTATCTCCTCCTTTCTGTTCTCTGAAGGGAATCAAAGCCAGCCAGAGACGCAAGGCTTCGTTGTGATTCGTCTGGTCTGTCTTGATTGGAATCAATTAGACAGCAGAACTCATTACGGGAGGCTTGCATCTGTCACAGGAAAACAGCCCAGTACACTGCAATCTATATGTAAGTTCACCTAAGTATACTTGTGTCCATATACATACATGCATACATACATTCATTGATTCATACATACATATACATCTGAGAACAAAAAATCTACAATATTAATTTACCACATGTTGCATCAGTCATTAAACGGTAAATTGTGCTTATTGGGTGTGCTCAAGCCTTCGGCGAGAGCACAACCTTTGTTCTCTCACATATATATTATTATTATTATTATTTTTATTTTTATTTCTTTTTGCCCCCCTAAAACTCAGTAAATACTTGGCCTACATAGACAACGTAGGTGTCAAAAGTTTCGTCTTGGTAGCGATTGAGTTGCTTCTATTGGAATTTACGTTCAGTTGCATGGTTTAAGCTTAAATTAAGTTTTTGTGGCGAAAAGTGAAGCTAACGGTGGCTAATTTGCTAGCCACAGTCACTGACGTTACTAACGTCACTGCGTCACTAACGTCACGAAAACACGCGTGACTACCTTTGCCAGAACATTCGTTTAGCATCTGTTAACTTGGGGGATAGCTAGGCTAACTATAGCTTTACTGCAAGGCAGCTGCAGAAACGCCACAAGAAAAGAGGCCAGGGTGATAACTATTTACTCATTTTACTTTGTGATATGACACACAATTGTGATGTGTAATGTACAATATAAGCTGATATTATTAAGGAAGTACATCTACTTTCGGAAACAGTAGTCTACTATTTCACTGAAGTATTAGCATCATGACATTAGCCTGTGTTTCCCGGGCAACACATACTACAGTGGTCTATGATGTAGCGTTATCTGTTTTCAATCGTTAAAATAAACATTCCTCACATATACATTTTCGTTGTAGGATTTATTCTGACATTAGAAACCGATTTGTTGGTGAAATTACCATTACCTGTGGTTTCAAACCAGTGTAGCTCACTGCAACGCTGTAGCTTACGCGAGACACACTACAAAAACATCTAGCTACAGTACACAGCTGTTTAGGAAGTCAAACGGCGACAGAAAATGTTCGGCACTCCCCTTACTTAAATCAAAAGTCTATCTAACTACTAACCTGAACTTCATTGCCACAGCCTAAACGTTGTCAATCTGTTCATGAAAATAATTAATTTCAGCCTAAACCGTACAACGGAACGTTAAATCCAATTCAACCAACGCAATCGCTACCAAGACGAACACAGCAGTAGCCTAGTACTGTACCGTAGTAGTACAATTTACCGGGGCAGCTTCTCAACACAGGGCTATATCGCATTTTGCGTTGTTACTGACAATGATCGCTACCAGTGAGCTTTTTATGAATGAGCAATTTTCCACTAAATAAATGTCAAGCTTATTTACGTTTTGGGGGGCATATTTTCAGTTAGCAGATGGTACCGTTTGAATTGCGATTCCATCTTCTACTGCCGGGTAACGTCGTAGAATAATCTTCAAAGGGGTTGTTTATTCATGAATGAATGCAATATGAGTAGGCTAAATGCCTGAAAATATCATGAGAAGAGAAAAACTTAAAATGACGTTTAAATCATAGAGATTAGGTCAATTTTTACACCGGTCTGCAATAATGTAACGAAAACACGCGTGACTACCTTTGGCAGAACATTCGTTTGGCATCTGTTAACTTGGGGGATAGCTAGGCTAACTATAGCTTTACTGCAAGGCAGCTGCAGAAACGCCACAAACAAAGAGGCCAGGGTGATAAATATTTACTCATTTTACTTTGTGATATGACACACAATTGTGATGTGTAATGTACAATATAAGCTGATATTATTAAGGAAGTACATCTACTTTCGGAAACAGTAGTCTACTATTTCACTGACATATTAGCATCATGACATTAGCCTGTGTTGCCCGGGCAACACATACTACAGTGGTCTATGATGTATCTGTTTTCAATCGTTAAAATAAACATTCCTCACATATACATTTTCGTTGTAGGATTTATTCTGACATTAGTAAACGATTTGTTGGTGAAATTACCATTACCTGTGGTTTCAAACCAGTGTAGCTCACTGCAACGCTGTAGCCTACTGTACCCGAGACACTAGTGTGAGTAGCTAACAACAACTCCTCAGCTGTTTAAGTCAAACGGCAACAGAACATGTTCGGCACTCCCCTTACTCAAAAGTCTTTCAGTAGGGAAACTATCTGACTACTAACCTGAACTTCATTGCCACAGCCTAAACTTTGTCAATCTGTTCATGAAAATAATTAATTTCAGCCTAAACCGTACAACGGAACGTTTAATCGAATTCAACCAACGCAATCGCTATCAAGACGAACACAGCAGTAGTCTACTAGTAGTACTGTACTGTAGTAGTAGAATTTACCGGGGCAGCTTCTCCACACAGGGCTATATCGCATTTTGAGTTGTTACTGACAATGATCGCTACCAGTGAGCTTTTTATGAATGAGCTATTTTCCACTAAATAAATGTCAAGCTTATTTACGTTTTTGGGGGCATATTTTCAGTTAGCAGATGGTACTGTTTGAATCGCGATTCTATCTTCTGCCGGTAAAGTCGTAGAATAATCTTCAAAGGGGGTTCTTTATTAATGAATGAATGCAATATGAGTAGGCTAAATGCCTGAAAATATCACGAGAAGGGACAACTTAAAAGGACGTTTAAGTCATAGAGATTAGGTCCATTTGTACACCGGTCTGCCAAATGTATTCGTTTTGATTCAGCCTGTCAGCTGCCTCTTGCAGGGGAAATGAGAAGACGTCATATTTCATTCTACACTTCACTCGTATTTTGAGTTGTAAATGAGCAGCAAAAAAAAGATGCTTTTAAATCTATGTAATCTTTATAAATAATAAGTAGGCCCGATGCATTTTTATATAAAATATACAGACCCCTGTGCAACCGACGCAAGCAAGCACACCCTACAATTTCCCCAGAAATTGTATCCTCTCTAGTTATTTTATACTTCAATTTGGGGCACAGTTGTCTGCTAACATTATTCTGCATCTTAGCCGAACTGACTCAGTCTGTGTTTTTGTATACATATTGTATACATAATCACTTAAAATAATAATAATGATGTGATTATCGGCAGAACAACTCTGAAGTGTTGGAGTATTTTATCCAAATTTGCATGTTAATACAGTAGACAAGCCCTCTACAGAGCTAAATAAGACGCCCTCTACAAGGAAGCTAAATGTCATATCATCATCCCATCCCTGCCTCAGTCTGTCTACACACTGCCAAGCATTTTCTGTAACAGACGCTCACAAACACCTACCTCTCTCCCCCCTGCTGTTGTGTACGCGCTGACAAGCAATACAGGCAAGTACACAGCCACGCACACACACGTGAACACACACACGTGAACACACAAAACACACACACTGTACTCACACACACACACACACAGAGGGGAAACCTGAAGGTGAAAGGCACCACCAGTGTTTAACAATTATATTATTCAAGGTCACAAAGACCAGACAGCTACAAACACACACACACACACTCACAGGTTACAGCCTTGGCTTATAAATCACAGTGCGTGGAGTGTGAGCATTTAAAAGGGCCAGCTCACATAAATATATGCAGCCTGTATGAGTACCAGGAGTTATAGAGGTCAAAGAGGGGACGACTGGAGAATTAATCTCTCTTTTTCTCTCAGTCTTTCTCTTTCACTCACTTGCTTGCTTCATTTTCTCTGTGTCTCTCTCTCTATTTTCTATCTCTCTGTCACTTTCTTTTTCTCTGTCACTCCTTTTCTCTCTCTTTCTCTCCATGATCTGTCATTCTCCCCCATTCACTCTATCTGTCGATGTCCCTCTTTCTGTTCCTCCTGCCATTCTTTCTCTTATAGTCATTTGATGCCCTCTTGTCTCAACGTTATGGTCATGGTCCTACAGGGCAAAAACAGGGTGAGGTTTTCACACCACCTCTAGAGATGGAGAGACAAGGTGCTTCAGTCATCTGCAGCACAACTCCTGGTGTTACAAGTGACAACAACAATATGTTATCCAGTTTGGGACATGTATAGAAAAGAAGCAATTACCAAGCCAACGTTATGCTAGACATTGTATATTTAATGTTTTTTTTGGGGGGGATACACTTTGTGTGAGTTGAGATAGTGTATGTGTGTGTGTGTGTATATATACAGTATATGTGTTTCTGATGTCAGTTGATTGGTGACACTGAGGGGAAGGATGTGCGTTCATCCCTTCCACCCTGCTGTAAATTACTCCTGTTGTACTGTGTGTGTGTGTGTGTGTGTGTGTGTGGGTGTGTGTGTGGGTGTGTGTGCTGTGTGCATACAGTAGACTTGTGTATGCCAGTAAGAACCTTCAAGGTTAATTGACCACAAGCAAAGTACTTGTTCTTCCAAACGCTTATAAAAGGCAAAGGTCTCATCTCCATCTGACCCTTGACACGCAATATTATTAACTAAATGCTGAGGCTCTGTCTCTCACACACACACACACACACGCACACACACACACACATGTACACACATACTGCATGACCTACAAGGCCCCCTATTAACCCAGTCTGGCATTGGTGGCTCCTGGCATGCAGTGAGACTGGTACAGCAGAGATGAGACAGGGCTAGTGTTTAAAGGTTCTGTTTGGCCCACACCCAGACAGCCTACTCTGTGGGTCTGACACAACACTTCTTTGCACTGCAGAATCTCTAGTGCTATTACAGTCATTAATCTAAGACCAAGCGGAATATCTTACTTGAACTGTCCCTTGGGGTTTTATTGGGGTCTTTTTTCAACTCCTGCCTGGGAATTGACAGTTATTTGACAATTCTATCTTACAGGCGGGGACTAATATACACGGTAAAGCTTTAATAGAGCTCACTGGAGTGTAAAATGTCCTTGTTGGAATGTGTGAAATGTGTCTGTAGTCCTCATGCTCTCCAGTGTTTGTGTCCATTACTTTTCATTAGCGATGTAATAGGTGTGTGAGTGCGATGCTATGAACCAATGGGAGAGGATCCATTCCTGCATGAGATGGAACTCGTCCTCCCTGATTGGCTCGGGTAGTGGTCACAACACTGTGCCTAATCAGGAAATGTGTGTGTGAGTGTGGGAAGAGAAGTGTTGGCGAGAGAAGTGTTTGAGTGTGTGTGTGTGTGCATGTGTACTGTATGTGAGAGTGTGTGCATACTGTGTGGGGCTATGGTACAGGTAGGTCAATCAGCTAATCAATACACAAAGAGTGCTAGCATGGAGCACATACTTTATCGGTTTGGTTGAAATCATCAAGTAAGCATTTGATCATTACTATAATGACATACATTATGTTCCCCAGCTTAAAAGGAGAGGAGAAAAACTGTAACTATGATTATGAGTAAGAAATTAATTAAAAATTGCCACTTTGCAAGTGTGACTACTCACAGTCTATTTATATAAAGCAGTAGACCAGCCACAGACCCACTCCTATTGAGATTTGAAGTTCGACTGTGTATGTGTGTATGTTAGAGAGAGAGAAAGGGTGAGAGAGAGATTTTCAGCCTCAGTGTCTACTTGTGTGTACTCTGCCTGTGTGTTGTGTGTGTGTTCACATGCCCTGGTCTGGCTCTAAAACAGATTAAGTGGGCTGGTGTCTGACCCGCTGCCCTAGGTTGGGTTTATCCATGACGGTGGGGGCAGAGAGCAACACTCAATCCCCCTTGGGGGGCTTCCAGCCTGGGCTAGTCTGCCACCCTTTGACCCCCCACCTGGAGGATCCGGCTGGAAGTGTCACCGCAGGGTAATTGGCCTGTCTGTCTCCTTGTCGCACTGAGAGCCTGACACAGCATTGTCCCGGGCTGTGTGTGTGTGTTTAAACAACAAAGAGCTGTGAACTACTTTTATCGATGATCATAATTAAGCCTCAAATTTGCTAGTTGTTCGCGCTCTGCTATTAATTTTTTTTTTCTGGTCAGTGTATGTATGTTAGTGTCCTAAAAACCTCCTGATGACCCACTGGCAATGAGGAAACTGACTAACTCTCACATGTGTGCATGTGTGTGTGTGTGTGGGTTAGTGTGTGTGTTTATAGTTGTGTGTCTGTGCAAACGTGTGTGGGGGCCTTTACCCTTATTGTGACACGTTAGGGATAGTGAGGTGCCTGAGGACATAGTGATGCAAGCATGATTCAAAGCCACCACGGCCAACCTTCCAGTGACCTTCCAGTGACTTTCTCTCTGATTCTCTCTTTCTGTCTCTCTCTCTTTCTGTCTCTATCTCTTTTCTGTCTCTCTTTCTGTCTCTCTCTCTGACTCTCTCTCTTTCTCTGCCTCTTTCTTTGTCTTTCTCTCCCAAGTGCACACCGACACACAAATTCGTGCACACTGTTTCTTGTACACACCCCAGCACACACACACATGCAAAGAAACAATACACACACACAAATGTTCCCTCACACACATTTTTCTCCCTGAGCTAATTGAATTGCAGGAGCAATAATTGGGGCAAATGAACAAGGTTACAGTATTGATGAGTTCACATGAAGCAACAGTCTGAATCCTTGTAAAATTAAACTTTATTATGACACTTAAGTTAATGTCTGATGGTTTTAACTAAATCGGATATGGGGTATATAACATGACTGAGTGATCTTGTCAATTAGCACACTTCTGTCTTATTTGAGGAAATCATCCATGAGCATTCCTAAAACCATGACTATCATCCACCATGTTTCAGAACACATTCCAAGAGCTTGAAAAATACATCTGTCTTTTATCTAATGAAAACAGTTTAGGTGTACAGCAACCAGCCTTTCTTCCTCTTGTGGGAGATCTGACAAGGTCATAGTTACATACTTTAGACATGCATGCAGACAGGCAGGCAAGCAAGCAGGCAGACAGGTATTGACATTGTCTGGGAGGAGGCCATTTTGTAATGAATGAATCATCAGCCAAACAAAGGTGTAATGAAGGTATTCTCAAGGACAGTTTGTTTGTGTGTGTGTGTGTGTGTGGTGTGTGTGTGTGTGTGTGTATATTTGCATTCCACACAAACACCCCCAAAGGCCAAATTCCTGGTGAAATGCTCAAAGCTCGTTCATTGGTTGTCTGTGTGGAGTGAATGTGTATGTTTGTGTGTGGGTGTGTGTGTGCGCGCCAGACAATATCCTGCCCTAATTCATTTTATTGTTATTTATGTCTCTGGCAAGGGAAGTGAGGCAGTAATTTCAGGGTTAGAAAAAAGTATTTTGGGGGGAACAGAACAACGAACTAAATCTAATTAGCTCACAAACACATTAACGTGGAGCAAGTGTGCAACTACTGCTGCTCTTCTAAAACCTAATTTGCACCAAATAGGCATTATTCTCATTTGTTTCCATACTTTACATTCATTTTTCTTGCCGCTGGTTTCAAACAAAGTCATTTTGTGAGTGTGTGTGCATTGTTTGGCATTTTCATCTGACTTTTATTGTGCAGGGAAAGTGCTGTCACTGCAAGACAGACTTCTCCCTGAGTGTGTTTCAGCTAATATTATGTTAGATACAAAGGCTAAATGCAGCGTTTTCAAGGAGAAGGCATAGGAACACCAAGTGTGTGTGTGTATGTCTGTGTGTCTGGGCATGGGTGGGGGGTCATGTGTGTGTGGACCGTGAGGGGTGCTATCTGTAAGTTTGTGTCAGCATAGAAAGGTGTAAGCATGTCTTATTAGTGGGTTTTAACAAATGGGAGTAGATACAGCAGTGTGTGTTTGATTGTGTGAATGTGTGTGTGAGACTGTGGCCGAACCCCATTTCTCTGTCTTACCCCTTCCCCTACCCCTTCATCTCACCCCTAGCCCTTCTCCCTCGAAACTGAGTAGTAAGAGCTAGGGGTGAAAACATACCCCTATGAAATGAGACATCGCTTGGTTATGGTTACATCATCATACATTGTCGCTAGTTGGGTGACCATGGCGAGGGAGTGCAGTGACAGCTCTCCCTCACAGCCCACATTGCTGCGGTCTCCCGGTGGTGTTGATTCACCCTCTACAACATCCGGAAGATCAGGAGATACCTGTCTGAGCATTCCACACAGCTGCTAGCACTTGTCCAAGCACTTGTCCTCTCAAAGTTGGACTACTGCAACTCGCTCAGTGCCGCTGCTAGCCATTTTGGTGCCCTAAGCATAATTCCTTTATGATGCCCCGCCCCCCCCCCCCCCCCCCCTAAAAACCCGATTGTTTTTGCCAGTTTAACTTTTTATTACCAAACATATAACTCAATAACAATAGCCTAACACAACAGCAGCATCACAATGTAACACCTATTCAGAGGTGGTGGTTCTCTGCTGTGTATCTGTCCCTAAACAGCTGGTTGAGGGTGGTTGATCAGGGCTTGGCAGGGACGGACTTGGAGTAAAAATAGGCCCTGGACTTTGATCCAAACCGGCCCACCAGAACCGGTCCCCGTATACGCCACCACAGCTGGCCTGCCAATGCATCCACATTCTGTGTTTGATGTGATGCTAGTTACGGAGTTCCCAACGTAATGCGAGCGCGCAACACGCGCGAGAGAAAAATGTTGGCCTTTATTTGAGAGCAACATTTTTGAGCTTCATGTAAAATAAACAGCCGTTTTTTAATTGGTAAAACCTTGTCTAGTGAAGGTGATGTATTTTTGTCTCTTAATGCTTCAGCCCCACCCTTAAATTTCTTAGCCTGGTTTTCCAAATTCTAAACATTTAAAACTGAAAGCATGCAGCCAAGGAGCTTTCCACCTTTATTACTCATTTAAAAACTATTTGATAAATGCCATATAAAAGCATAAAAGAATGTAAAGTAAAGTAACAGCTAGCTGGCGTCAGTTACTTGTAAAATGCATAGATAATGTTTAACAGTAAAATCTCAATTTAGCTTGCATCTAACATATTTGAGTGTGCTAACATTAGCAATAACGTCAGCTAGTTCGAGGTGTATGCATAGGCTAACCATTAAATTAGCAGCACATTTCCCTTATTTAACCCTCGTGCTGCCTTCGGGTCACATGACCCAAAGGTTCATAACGAACCATCGTTGTGTTTACCCAATTTTACCCAATACAAAAACAAATAAAAATAATTTTCTTTTAACATTCGCAATGTGGGGGGTCTGAGACAGCCCAACGGTTAAAAGAAAATGCTTCACTTTGTTTTTGTATGCGGTAAAGTTGTCGCAATACGACGGTGGGTCACAATGACTGATGGGTCAGAACGACCCGAAGATAACACAAGGGTTAACATGGACTTACCTGAAAGTGATGCACGGGCATCATTTCGCAGTTTCTTTCTCTTTATTATTTCTGCCCCTGACTGCTGTTGTGTTTTTGAGGCCATTTTCGAAAAGTTGACCCTACTGTCAAAGTTCGTCAGGCCACTGAGATAGGAAAGGGCACCCACGGCAAGCTTGGGAAGTTGAGTGTGTATTTGTTTTTTTTGGGGGGGGCACCATTGTAACTTGTTTTGAGCAATTAAATATATCTCTTGTTCTGCCTGTTTTGTGATATACATGCCTAGAAGGTTCCTAATATTTATATATTGATATAATATCGGCATTATAATTATTAGTACAATGATGATTTTTGAGTTGGCAATTTTTTGGTGCCCCCTCAGGACTTGGTGCCCTACGCACAGCGTGTAGTGCGCGTTATGGGAGCGGCGGCACTGAACTCGCTGCTCGCCGGTCTCCCGGCATTCGCAACCCGCCCTTTTCAGAGGATTCAGAACGCGGCGGCCCGTCTGGTCTTGAATCTACCCAGACTCCCCATGTTACCCCGCTCCTCATCTCCCTCCACTGGCTTCCCATCACAGCCCGTATCAGATTCAAGACTCTGGTACTGACCTTCCGAACGGTGAATGGGACTGCACCCGACTACATCAAGTCTCTCCTCCAGCCTTACACCCCCCCCCGCCCCCCCCCCCCCCCCCCCCCGCCACCTACGGTCTTCTTCTGACAACCGTCTGGTGGTCCCACCGCTCAAGAGCGCCCGGTCCCAACACAAGCTCTTCTCCTGTCTGGCCCCCCAATGGTGGAATCAACTCTCCACCTCCATCAGGGACACTGACTGTCTCCCCACCTTCAAAAAAAAGGCTCAAGACACACTTGTTCCGGGAGTACAACGGCACTTAAGAATGCTTGGCTGGACCTGATGTTAGTTTCCTCCAGGATCACAATGACTCGTATTGAGAGACTTGTTGCTCTTGTTGTTTAGTTGTAACGGTATCAAATTCTTTCAAATTCGCTGTGAAATATTTTACTGTTGATTGTTTTTTCTACAGGTACACTCTTGCACTCTTGTGGGGAGTTTCATGTTGTTCAATTGTAACTTGTTTAACTGCATGCTCTTATGGTTCTTCCCTTTGGCACTTATTTGGTTTTCCACAGTGTATACTTCATGTTTTGGCTGCTCGCAGTGTTTGGTGTCTCGCAGTGTCTATCTCATTGTTATGATCAGTGACCTATGCTCTTTTGTAAAGCTCTCTCTTGGAAGTCACTTTGGATAAAAGCGTCTGCTAAATGCATAAATGTAAATGTAATGTAGTTGGCTGCTACGTCACCAGAGGCGACAAGTGTTGATCACAATACGATACGTGTGTTGATTACACACGTATCGATGTCTCCAAATCAAGTTGTGTTATCCACTGATATCAAACAAGATTCGCTGCTGATGGAGTTTAGTTAAAACTGTTGACATGCATGGAGTCCATTCAAGGCTAATCAGAGAAATGCGGGACTGTTGTGCAAATCAGCAATGTAACGTTAGCGTAACATACTAGCGATTTTTTTTAATGTTTAAATATTAAGAACATGGCTGCAAATATATATGTACAGGACTGTGCCGACATCTCTCTCTCCTGCTACATTGTTGTTTGTGTCGCTGAGTGGTAGGTCTATGTATATACACGTGACGTGACCCTCGTGCTGAAAACGTGACATAATTGTTGCATAGGCTTAACTCCCAGAGACGCAAGAAGAAATCAAATATATATTTTACTATTAATGACAAAATAGTAACACACAGTGACTTGGACAAGTAACTTTACATTTAGTCATTTAGCAGACGCTCTTATCCAGAGCGACTTACAGTAAGTACAGGGACATTCCCCCGAGGCAAGTAGGGTGAAGTGCCTTGCCCAAGGACACAACGTCAGTTGGCATGACCGGGAATCGAACTGGCAACCTTCGGACTACTAGCCCGACTCCCTCACCGCTCAGCCAACTGACTCCCTGACTTTAATCTGATTACTGGTTTGGAAATAGTAACGCGTTAGATTGCTCGTTACTGAAAAAAGTGGTCAGATTAGAGTAACGCGTTACGCGTTACCGGCATCACTGGTGGGTACTCCTTGGTTTCAAGTAAGCTCGCAAAAAATACTTGGTTTTAAGGGGTATCTACCCCCTTATCCCCTCAATCAAAACGAGAATTGGGAAACCCCTTACTCTCACGTGAACGCACAATACTAAGGGGAAGGGGTAAGACAGAGAAATGGGATTCGGCCTTTGTGTATGATTGTGTGTGTGTGTCTGTGTGCTTACAATTTGGCATCCTATCCCATGCACACACACCTGCATGCCACACACTTGCAAGCACACACACACTCACATTTACATTATGCAGGTGGAGAGGACTATACTAGTGGCAGCAGACAATGAATTAAGTGTTTATCAGATCCAAAAATTGAGTTTTCTCTTTTGAGACAGGTTGACCACACATCAGATGCTGTCTGGTCCTAACACGCTTACTATACATTTACATTTATGCATTTAGCAGACGCTTTTATCCAAAGCGACTTCCAAGAGAGAGCTTTACAAAAGAGCATAGGTCACTGATCATAACAACGAGATAGCCCCAAACATTGCGAGCAGCCAAAACATGAAGCATACATTGTGGAAAACCAAATAAGTGCCAAAGGGAAGAACCATAAGAGCATGCAGTTAAACAAGTTACAATTGAACAACATGAAACTTCCCACAAGAGTGTAAGAGTGTACCTGTAGAAAAAAAACAAAACAATCAACAGTAAAATATTTCACAGCGAGTACGAGAATTTGAAACCGTTACAACTAACCAACAGGAGCAACAAGTCTCTCAATACGAGTCATTGTGATCCTGGAGGAAACTAACATCAGGTCCAGCCAAGCATTCCTAAGTGCCATTGTACTCATGGAACAAGTGCGTCTTGAGCCTTTTCTTGAAGGTGGGGAGACAGTCAGTGTCCCTGATGCAGGTGGGGAGTTGATTCCACCATTGGGGGGCCAGACAGGGGAAGAGCTTGTGTTGGGACCAGGCGCTCTTGAGCGGTGGGACCACCAGACGGTTGTCAGAAGACGATCGTAGGTGGCGGGGGGGGTGTAAGGCTGGAGGAGAGACTTGATGTAGTCGGGTGCAGTCCCGTTCACTGCTCGGAAGGTCAGTACCAGAGTCTTGAATCTGATACGGGCCATGATGGGAAGCCAGTGGAGGGAGATGAGGAGCGGGGTAACATGGGAGCGTCTGGGTAGACTGAAGACCAGACGGGCCGCCACGTTCTGAATCGTCTGGAGAGGGCGGGTTGCGCATGCTGCGAGACCGGCGAGCAGCGAGTTGCAGTAGTCCAACTTTGAGAGGACAAGTGCTTGGACTAGCAGCTGGGTGGAATGCTCAGATAGGTATCTCCTGATCTTCCGGATGTTGTAGAGGGTGAATCTACACGACCGGGAGACCGCAGCAATGTGGGCTGTGAGGGAGAGCTCGTCATCCATGGTCACCCCGAGGTTCCTGGCAGAGGATCAAGGGGTCACCGTCGCCGATCCCAGGGTGATTGAGAGATAGTGGGAGATTGAGGGTTTGGCCGGGATGATGAGGAGTTCTGTTTTGGCGAGGTTCAGCTGGAGGTGGTGCTCGGTCATCCAGGCGGAGATGTCTGTTAGGCAGGCCTCGATCCTAGCTGAGATCCCCCGATCAGTCGGGGGGAACGACAGGTACAGCTGCGTGTCCTCAGCATAGCAGTGGTAGGAGAAGCCATGGGAGGTGATGATTGGTCCAAGCGAGGTGGTGTAGAGGGAGAAGAGGAGGGGTCCAAGGACGGAGCCCTGTGGGACACCAGTGGAGAGCTGGCGGGGGCCTGACACTTTGCCTCCCCAGGAGACCTGGTAGGATCTTCCCGACAGGTAGGATGAGATCCACTGAAGTGCAGTGCCAGTGATGCCCATCTCAGAAAGTCTAGCCAGCAGGATTTGATGGTTAACCGTATCAAACGCTGCAGAAAGGTCCAGCAGAATGATGACGGATGACCTCGAAGCCGCTCTGGCAGACTGGAGGGCAGTGGTGACTGAAAGGAGGGCAGTCTCTGTGGAGTGGCCAGTCTTGAAGCCTGATTGGTTGGGATCAAGCAGGTTGTTCTGAGAGAGGAAGTTTGACAGTTGGTTAGATACAGCGCATTCAATTGTTTTAGAAAAGAAGGGTAGTAGTGATACCGGTCTATAGTTCTGGAGGACAGCTGGGTTACTGGAGGGTTTTTTGAGTAGAGGGCTAACTCTGGCCTGTTTGAAGGCAGAGGGGAAAGTGCCGGAAGTAAGAGAAGAGTTAAGGACATTGAGAAGAAAAATTATGATGGAGGGAGAGATGGTTTGAAAGAGAGGGGAGGGGACTGGATCAAGGGGACAGGTGGGGCGATGAGAGAGAATGAGGTCAGAGATCTCTGCCTCGGACAGGGGAGAGAAAGCGTTTAGACATTTAGTTGGGTCAGTCATAGAGGGTGAGTGGGTAGGAAAGGTGGGTTCAGGGAACCGACTGCTAATGTCAGCAACTTTTTTCTCAAAGAAGGAGGAGAAGTCGTCTGCTGTCAGGGTGGAGGGGGAGGGTGGGGGAGGTGGGTTAAGAAGGGTGGAGAAGGTAGAGAAAAGTTTGTGAGGGTTTGAGGAAGAGTTAATTTTGTTCAGGAAGTAGTGGGTTTTAGCATCAGTTATGCGGGCAGAGAAGGATTTGAGGAGGGAGTGATACTTATCGAGGTCCAGACCGTCTTTGGACTTGCGCCATCTCCTCTCAGCTGCCCGAAGGATGGACCGTTCTTCACGAATCACATCCGTGTGCCACGGGCAGGAGGGAGAAGATGGCGCAGGCCTGGTTGACAGGGGACAGAGAGTGTCGAGTGAAACAGTTAGTGTGGATAACAGGGTGTTGGTGGCAGTGTCAGTGGGGTGGCACATAAACTCGTCAATGGGAGGGAGGATGTTACAATGGAGGAGAAATGGGAGGGGGATAGGGAGCAGAGGTTGCGGCGGAAAGTTACGAGGGGAGGGGAGGTAGGAGGAGTTGGGGGGAGAGAGACAGAGAATTGGATGGAGTGATCAGAAATGTGTAGTGGGGTTACAGAGGTTAAGTCAGTGATACAGTTACGTGCCAGGATGAGGTTGAGCTGTTTTCCTGCCTTGTGGGTCGCCGGTGTGTTCAGCAGCTTCAGGTTGAAGGAAGTCAAATCCTACAATGGCCCTTATTATGTAAACAAAGCCAGGGTCTCACTCGGCGGCAAGTACCCTGAAACTCGATCTCGACAAAGTTTTAGCTAAACACAAATGAATGAAACAAACACTATACTGTAATATGATCCATATAACACACTTACAATACTGCAGTGGGATTCACATAACACATAACGCACTTACTATACTGCACTGGAAATATGCGTCTTGTTTCCCATAATCATATGGACACACATATACACTAATTTACAAGAACACACAGAATCATGTACTGCATGTGTGCATGCAAATACCCACAGAGGCAAAGGCCAAAGTGATTTCAAGATTAGTTTTGTGGCGCAACGAATGAGAAATCACCTTCGATGTATTCTCTTCAGTTTTATGTGTGTGTATGTGTATGTGTAGTGTGTGTGGGTGCGTGTGTGTGTGTGTGTGTGCATGTGAATGAGAAGTCGCTAGTGGAAGATATTGTGTTCTGTGATGAGGAACAACATCAATATGCGTCTACACTGCAGTAATAAAACACACACACATGTAATTTCATCTAACGTTCTGAATGTTATTATATTTCTCCCCCAAATGAAACAATGTACAATTTGTTTTGCAGCAGCAGAAAAGTAAACAAATAGTCACGCCGAAGTGAAAGCAATTTACCTTCCCAGAGCAAACCTGTTGCTAGAATACTGCCCTTGTTCAATCACACAATTTATAAACCATGACAAGGAAATATATTGACTGAAAAAATGGATGGCATGTTGGAAAGCATGTAAAAACAGTATGACATCACACCTCCGATGTAAACAATCTTTCTGGTGACAGCTGTCAATCACACAGCTACAGTAGACCCCTCCAACCAAAATAAATACCCAGACTGGTTAGATACAGGAGAGTACCTAGAATGGTTTGGTGGTGCGAAGAAAAATTGAGAGAGAAAGAGAGATGGAGGGACTGTAGGAGATAGATCTGTGTTTGAGAGTGATTGGTAGAGATGAAGTAAATGACAGCCGAACAGGTCTCCCCTTCTTCAATCTCATATAAAGATGCTCACCTTGTAGCAAACCCCACAGGTGGTTTAAGGAAACTAGGCCAATGTGAATTATGGCTGCAATATACCAGTCCCTCAGAAACACAGTGGTTGTATTAACCTGCTTTAGTGTGTGTGTGTTTGTGTGTGTATATGTGTATGTGCGTGAAAACACCAAAGTTTTAATGAGGATTCCTCCCAAGAATAAATTATGAAAAACACTCAACACAGCATTTCTTCGAAATGTCCTACTTTACTAAACTAATGCCAGTCCATTGTTCTGATGGAAGATAAAAGCTTACCTACCAATGATAATTCCAAACTGCTGGAATGCATAGCTAGTCTTGGTGAAGCGTTAGCCAGTGATATGAGTAAGCTAAACTTTACCTACTTTTGGCAGTGTAATGTTGTTAAGAAACACACACTTAAACTCACTCACTCACACACATACGCACACACACACACTAAAAGCCCCAGCACACTGAGAGCATTAGCGGTCTAATGCTTCGTAATCCTTCTGTCAAACTCTAGACTGACTTTCCCCTTGAACAATATGGCTGTCACTGGAGCTGTGGCCAACGTGACCCACTTATCACCCCTTTACGGACAAGGCCACCGAGACAAATATGAGCAGGGATTTGGTCTGATTGGATGTTCATGAACCAAAATGTTTTTGACCTTCTATGCACCAGGCACTAATCCCCTCGCTCTAATCTAACCATCAGAGATATGGCTACAATACATTATTCACAGTTGTTCATCACTTCTGCACTGGCCACGTGGAGAGAGAGAGAGAGAGAGAGAGAGAGAGAGAGGAGAGAGGAGAGAGAGAGAGAGAGAGAGAGAGAGAGAGAGAGAGAGAGAGAGAGAGAGAGAGAGAGAGAGAGGAGAGAGAGAGAGAGAGAGAGAGAGAGAGAGAGAGAGAGAGAGAGAGAGAGAGAGAGAGAGAGAGAGAGAGAGAGAGAGAGAGAGAGAGAGAGAGAGAGAGAGAGAGAGAGATATTTGTTAGGCTTTATTAAAGTCACTGGAAGGTTGGCTGGGGTGGATTTGAGTCATGCTTGCGTCACTCTGTCAGATAGGCCACAGGGGTGGCCTACACATTCTGAAATACGCCTTTTGTAATACCAAAAAAAGTTATATATTGATTGATTTCACAATCCAAATACTCTATTCAAGATGCAGAACTGTGAGTCAAGTCCACAGTTTATACTCAAATGTTCTTTACCTTATATGGTATAGAGGGCATAGCTCTGTAAGTCAGAGCACGTTTGTCGGAGAAATTTAGAATGTAAGGTTATATTCTGAAAATACTGGTGCAAGCATTCCTTTATCAGTAGAGAGCCCTCTCCCCACATGACCTATAGATGACACTAGGCTTACGTAAACAAACTGACCTAGGTTGACCATTATCATACTAGAGGTGCAATAAACCTTCTCTGTGTTGATTGAATCATATGGTCAAGCCTAGGGTCGGAGAACTCTGTAAGTTCCACGTGCACGCGCACTCTGTCTCTGGGATCGATCATATTGACAGCTGATATGCTGAGGAGGGGACTTCTCACCAATAAATGGTCTTACCTGAAGACTTGTGAACCAGACAAACTTTGTATTGCGATCAGACTTTGTCTCCTTGGTGGCAAGCATTAAACTATTGTACTTTCTTTGAATCCAACGACTCTGTGCATTACTTGATAAAGAAATGATCCTAACAACGTTGTTAAACGGTGATGGTGTTATTTGAAAGACTGCACAGCAACGTGTTCCATTTTGTCATTTCAACAGGGGCTCTTACTGCTCTCACCAGGCCCCACTGGTCTCTTCAGAGAACCTCCCACCCTGTCTCCCAATTAACCACTCTCTTCTGATCACGGGGATTTAGAACCAGTACCCCTGGCATTCAAAGTTTACCCCTCCCTTTCTTTTCCCATTTGACAAGCTTTTTGATTAATTGCCGCCCCCCGCCCCCATTCTCTCTTCTCAGCCCCCTCCTCCACCCTGCCCCCAACCCCACTTTCTAATTACGCCTACATCTGTCTGTGATGGACACATCTGCACGAGGGATGCATTGCCTGTGGAGGTTAACAGAAGGGAGGCATGAGGGTAGAGAGGATCATGTGTGTGTGTGTTTGAGTGTGTTAATATGTGCGAGTGCATGTTTGTAAGTCAAGTCAAGTGGTTGTTATTGTCATTTCATTCATATACGGTTATACAAAATGAAACGAGACAACGTTCCTCCAGGACCATGGTGCTACATATACAATATAGACAACCAGTACTACATGAGGCAACAGGTATTTCACAAGGTTCCTTCATAAAGCGCACGTGCAAACGACAATAGGCACAGTCAGAGACAGTGCAGCGCTGACCAGCACAGATGTAAATTAAAGTAAGTATTGCATTGAGGTAGCAGTTATTAGGTAGCAGTAAGGATACTGTGGATGTAAACATACATATTGTGGCATAGTATTTAGAATGTGCAAGGAATTGCAAGGTGTGTGTCAGTCCAGTGTCTGACGATTGAGGAGTCTGATGGCTTGGGGTAAGAGGCTGTTTCACAGTCTGGCTATGAGGGGCAGAGTGCTTTGGTACCTCTTGCCAGACGGCAGGGGGGTGAAAAGTTTGTGTGAGGGGTGTAATCAACAACGCTGTGGCTTTGCGGATGCAATGTGTGGTGTAAATGTGATGGGGGGGGATGATCTCAGCTGTTTGTTTGTGTACGTGAGTGTGTCGTGAGAAGTGAGGTCTAGTGAGGCTTGGAAACCTGTCTTTCATCTGTCTCAGGTCATGGTGGTCTGTTGAAGTTCATATAATGTTGCTCCATATGACATGAGGCTTTCAGCTTGAGACAGTGGAGACACTACAACCTTAAAATACATGGTGAGTTGTGATTTTGTCATGTTTTCTTACAAGGCTGAGAAGTTGTACACTGCAGAATTTGGTGTTGAAACTTGACTAACTCTCTGTGCCCTCAAAGTAAAGTATTCTATAGAAACAATGTTTGTATAAGTTTACTGCATTTCATATGAGGTCACTCTGTATCCTATCCCCTTCCCTCATCAAAACCACAACTCACTGGGGTAAAATAGTTCACACTAGGAAAACATGTTAAACTTTTTTATTGAGTCTTAGTTTTTCCTCGGTCATCAGTTATTTTCCCTTGGACTTCATCACAACAGTGTGTGCATGTGTGTTTGCATTTGAGAAGCATATTTGACAAATGTTCTTCCTAAGGGTCTAAGGTTCAAGTCCGGGTAGCAGACCATGACTTGTTATGGGGACACATATTTTACATCTTCCTATTTTCCAGTGATCCGCTCACTTGGGTGATGCCCTCCCAGTCCACCCATCAGTCCCAGTTATACCTGCTAACATTTCCATGAAGTCCCAGTAGAGAGAACAGTGTCTGTCTGACTACTCTACTGTGTTTGGTTGTTTTGTGTCTGTTGTCGATGGTGTCTTCATACTGAACTGACTTCACATGCATCCCCTTCCACCACACTAACATGTACAAACACACACTCAAACACACAAAAAATCCCATCCCAAAGGGTCTGTGATTGGATACTTACCATCTCATCTTTTAGCTAACACACAAAGGGCAAGACATGAGTTTTTTGGTTCAGGTGTAGAAATTCTATATTGAAGTAAAATGGATGTGTATGAAATGCAATCTGGGGGCAACTCTGTTTTCCAGTCCAAGAACCATTTTGATGACTGGAATCAGAGGAGCTTTCCCTCAAAGGCCCCAAACGAATGACTGTCAGTTCCACTAGTTCCAGGCTAATGCCACTGGTGGCTAGGCAGAATACTGCTTTTTTCCTTTTTATTCCCTCCCTCCCTCCCTCCCTCCCTCCCTCCCTCCCTCCCTCCCTCCCTCCCTCCCTCCCTCCCTCCCTCCCTCCCTCCCTCCCTCCCTCCCTCCCTCGGCCTGTAAAGAGCCAACCTCCCATCCCTCCTCTTTTGCAGTTATCCCCCACCATTGAAGATTGCTGATTTTCTGAAAATAGGACAGGTAGCGGGAGGTTTTAAGTATGGAGGGATACAGATGCATTGTATGAGATTACTTTTCAGTAAGTATGCGTTCGGTAACACATTCAATAACCGTGCTCATCGACAATTATGGTCGACACGTGTCTCTACACATTTTAGCAGATGTTGTGATTAATTAAAGATTTTCGCCACTTAACGTTTGGGGCCCAAACCTACTTCGGAAATGACCAATTTAGAACGCCACGCAATACAAATTGGTGGAGTGTGTCTCGTGTCGGTTCAGTCACAGTGAGGTGTTGCTGATCTTGCATATCTAGCCTAAATTCATTACGGAAAACTTTTTGCGCATGTACTACTGCATTGTCAAGTCATTGATAACCCAATTAACAGTAATTTAGATCAATAAACAGTAATTTAGTTAAATAAAACGAACTAAATTGTACATTTACATTGTGGCGCTAAGTCAAAATACATGTGGTGTGATCTGGTCAGGAGGATTGTTAAGTACATATTTTGGCCTGTCGTGATAAAATAAAAGGGATATATTGATTTCACAATCCAGCCCCCCTATTCCACCATACCAAGAATCAGAATTTCACCCGAATTGATCTTGAACAGGGCGTAGTCGTGTAGGTTGCGCTGTTAGACTGGGAATTATTTGGAAGACTGCGCAGCAACATGATACGCATGTTCTAGTGGATACAAACTATTTCTCTCTCTTGTCGCACGCACGCACGCACGCACGCACACACACACACACACACACACACACACACACACAAAAAAAAAAAAAAAAAAAAAAAAAAAGCAGGAAGGCAAAAAGGGTGCATGAGTTAGTCGAGAACAGAGTAATATCTAGGCCTATCTGAAGTTAATAGCCTACATATGACAGGGTATAAGTTTAACTCTTTAAATGCTATAATTCTGCTATGTATTATGGTTTACTACAAAGTAGTCTACAGTGTACTTTAAATGTCGGTGTACTTTGCAAGTCGCATGAACGCAAATGTTGCTCAGTGCGATCAGTTGGTCTAACGTCAGTGTGCGAATTACGGGGGGAGTTGGGGGGGACACACCGAGTAGACCCCCCGATTGACATAGTATAATTCGCACACTGTCTAACGTTATTCAAGTCTTCCAATTTCTCTAGGCTTTTGTGTTATTTGTATTTGCATAGACAATGTAATTAAAAACCAATTCATAATGACTGTCATTGCCGACCAGTCCCACGTGTTTTTGCGCACAATAGCCTATGACTGCAGTTTTACACCTTCCAGAATGTTTTACAGTCCTATAGGCTAAACATTCTGTCATAGATAACTTTTAAAAATACTTTAATAACAGCCATCCCAACTATGTAAAATAGTTGTCATGTTTAAAGTCAAAGCTTTAAAAAAAAGTCCAATATGGTTTAAATGTGACAAGAAACGTTTGACTCACTTAGAATTAACCTTGCTGGGTCCGATTAGGTTGCAGGTGTGCAGCCCAGCGGTCACTGCCTTGTTTACTTAGACACGGAGTCCAGACGCTCATGTCAGAACTGTCTAGTCTGTCATCAAACATCCTTTTCACGAGTTCAGTAACACACCATTGAATAGATATGCTTTTATTGAAGCAGGGTTGGTAGCAGCCCAGCCCGATTGGTGGTGGAGCCTGGTAGCAGAGCCAAGACGACAGGGAGCGCAGAGAAGAAAGGGAAGGGCAGGAGGGTGACAATAACATGCTAGCACGAGGACCAGAGGAACGGAAGAGACTTTATACAGAACTCGTAATTGAAAACGGGGAGTTCGGTTGCATTCCTCTGTGCTTTCACTGGGCTGATGCGTATTAGTTGATTGGCGTGAAGGAGGAGTCTTGGTGCGCTTTCTTCCTCCTGAACTTTAACTAGTTAATCTAACTCCATTCAAATAGCAATGCTTGCGCAAGTGAAATGGGCCAATTTATAGCAATCTAACACAAACCAAATCAGACTACTAGACCACGTCCCTGGCGAAAAGCGACAATAGGCAAACTGGAATGAGGGGATAACAGAAGCTACACTCGAGGGATCTTTTCTCACTCTGCGCATTAAAGTTAACCCACTAACGTCACGCAGTAAGTATGAGTAGGTGGAATAAAAAAATAAAACGTTTCATTAGAAGGATGACCTATAATAGGGATGCACACATGAGCAGCACTTGGTTTTGCGAAATTGTTAATTCTCCTTTCTAAGGCCTTTCTGGGTTCGTCGCGGTCAGAATAATTCGAAAACGTGGCTTTGCTGTTTTGTCTTAAATCAATTGTCGTGTTTTACAATGATGTATTACTCATTGCGTCAAGCGTAAAGTGGGCCACAACAGAAGCACATGTGCGCGGTCATTTAATACATATACACACTTCATAGGTTCTCATCAGACAAACTGTCTGTCCCTGTGTATGAATTTCTGACTTTATCTGACTTGCTTTTGTATTTTCTTCCCCCAAGACCTAAAGGTGTATCTATGGCGACCCATATTCCAGCCCACATTACCATCATCCTGTCACTTTTGTTGCTCCGCCTTCTCACCTTGACTTCAGCTACTCAGCATGACCTCATTGTGGCTACAGCCATAGGAAGAGTCCGGGGGGTGCGTCTCTCAGTGCCAGGGAGTGGCTCCATATTGGCATTCCTGGGAATCCCCTATGGAAAACCTCCCGTCGGGAAGCTGAGATTCCGAAGCCCAGAGCCAGTGGAAGAATGGGCAGGGGTGAAGGATGCTACACGCTTTCCCAATTCATGCTGCCAACCACTGGATACAGCCTTCCCTGGTCATTCACACAAACCCACCCGCATCATTTACAATTCATGGAAACATGCTTAATGAACAGCCACCCACATGCACACGCCCTGTTTACCTGTACATAAAGTATCTGGGCATGCATTGGTAATGCTGCCTTCCATGGACAGGGTTCCAAGGTGCTGAGATGTGGAATGCCAACACCCAGATGAGTGAGGACTGCCTCTACCTCAATGTCTGGACCCCCTGCCCCACCCACCCACAGTCCAGCACACTGGCTCCTGTAATGGTGTGGATCTATGGGGGCGGGTTCACTTCAGGGACCTCCAGTCTGAACATATATGATGGACGCTTCCTCAGCCAATCAGAAGATGTTGTTGTGGTGTCCATGAACTACAGGTAAGGCAACGTCAAATCTTTCACCAGCTCAGAGCAAGTATACATACAGTATCTACAGTAAATCTAAACAAAGGAGGCACATGGCTATATATATATATATATATATATATATATATATGCATACGGTATGTCAAGGTATTGTAGGTAGGATATAATGAACTTAAGTTGTGATTGAACACAGACTGGGAGCCCTCGGCTTCCTAGCTCTCCCTGGGGCACCTCGTGTCCACGGAAACAGTGGAATACTGGACCAGCAATTGGCTCTTCGTTGGGTAATGGAAAACATTGAAGCTTTTGGAGGCGACCCTTCAAAGGTAGCAATAAAGCTAAGTGTTGTCAGGCTATTGCATCAAGTCAAGGTCCAGAAAAAAGGACTTTGTCAGCTGTTTTGTGTCCGATCTCAGGTGACGCTGTTTGGGGAAAGTGCTGGAGCAGGGTCGGTGGGTGTCCACCTGCTCTCTCCAGGAAGCCAGGGGCTCTTCCATAGAGCCATACTGCAGAGTGGTTCGCCCAACGCTCCATGGGTCTCACTGAGCCAGGCAGAGGCCTGGAATAGGTACCCATACACAGAGAAAATATCAACATTGGAATCTACGTATTTAAATATTATATTTTCTTTATTCAGTTTAGGAATTTTCCACACATGCTAAGTTAAAAGGCCACTTCCTACAAACACGTGTGCACGCACGCATACCTACTTTAGCTGATTTTTGGGGGACACCTGTGACATGCAATCGGACACACGGGCTGTGATGGGTCTTTCTTCGCCGGCGGCAGGTCATGGAGCCTGGGGAAGGCTCTGGGTTGTCCCCTCTCCTCCCTGGCAGACCTGGAGCCATGTCTGCAGGAAGCTCCTGTTGATGACATCCTCCTCCACCAGTTTCATGTTCTCAGCGGCCCCTCACTTATAGGGTTACCATTCCACCCAGTTGTGGATGGACACTTCTTACCAGAACACCCTGAGGTATAATATGTATGTACTATGTGTGTTTAGTGGTGCCTACCGTTTAAATGCTGTCAAATTCTATTTGGAACATGGTTTAATTAAATTTGAGGGTGAAAAAAACTTAAGGAAAAAAGGTTTATTCTCAATTTTAGATGAGTTTGCCCATTGTTCCAAGAATTTCCTCCATCTGATCACTGATAATCTCTGAACGCTGATTAAATAAGATATTTGTATCTGTTTGTATAAAACCCAGGTCCTGCTCCAAAGTGGTAACTTCAAGAAGACTGATGTTCTGGTTGGTCTAAACAAGGATGAAGGGACTTACTTCCTGCTTCAAGGGGCACCAGGATTTGACATCACTGGCCAGAGCCTGATCAGCAAAGACAACTTCCTGGAAGGGCTGAAATTAGCACTGCCACAATTCAATGATGTTTTGAGAGAGAAGGTGGCTTCACGCTACCTCTATTGGGCAAATGAGAGTAGCAGTGCAAAATATCGTGATGCACTTGGTAGTATAGTGGGTGACTGGTTCTTTAACTGCCCATTGTTAAACTTTACCCACAGGTAAGGATGGAGAGAAAGGACAGAGTTAAGTTCTGTTTTGTCACAAAGACTGAAGTTCTATTGGGCTTACACATTTGTGGTTTGTTTCACTACAGGTATACAGAACACGGGGGTAAGTCCCACCTTTATCTGTTCGACCACCACTCCTCAGCCAATCCCTGGCCAGCGTGGATGGGCGTCATGCATGGCTACGAGATTGAGTTTGTCTTGGGAATTCCGCTGAATAGCAGTCTGGGATACACATATGAGGAGGTGGCTCTAAGTAAGGAGCTTATGAAGCGTTGGGCCAACTTTGCCAGAACTGGGTATGTTAGATTTGCTACACACTCACACAAGGATCTCTTCATAGATCTCTCAAAGTTCTACTCACAAGTAAATCAAAGTATATAATATAATTTAAAAAATGTGTATCAGTTTGCATGCATGTCTTCTCATGACCATGCACAATGTTTATATTTATGATGCAATATTTGTATATGGATATGTATCATAAATACCTCCATGGGGCAATGTACCCAATGTATATGCAGTCACCTATTCTTTTTTTGGTAGGCACCCAATGATAACAGATGGGGATTGGCCCATGTTTACCTTGGAGCAGCAGGAATACATCAGACTGGACAGTGGCCCGCCTCTCCTCCAGAGGAAGATGTTTGCTGAGCGCTGTCAGTTCTGGAACTTCTTGGTCCCCATCATGAATGGTGGGTCAGACACACACGCACCCGCCCACACAAACCCATCCACCCTACTACAGTTTAAATGCACACAAAAGCTGTCATTTAAAGCCGTAATGAAAGCAAAGATATACACTCAGACCCAAGTCTACCGCACACATACTGTAGGCTTGGCATGGAAAGGTGGGTGGCAGTGCGTCAGGGCCCTCCAGGGGCCTCTCCTACTTTTGTGAGTGTAGCCTGTGAAGGAGCATCATGGTCGAGTTAGCCGTGACTCCCTCTCCCCCTCTTCTCCGGAGCTCTGAGTGGGAGTGAGGTCAGTCTCCACTTCACAGCACTGACTTTTCATGGTGAATACAACTCATACGCCCCTGCACTGATCTTATTATGCATGCACACGCACACCTCTCATTAAATGAACTGTATGTATAGGAAGCCTGTTTGTTTTGAAGACAAATTATTATGAATATACTCTGGTTTCCATTTCCTGTTTTTGTTTGGTGTTTGGGTAAATTCTCAGGTCAAGTAGCTGGTTTTCCAAGTACTTAACCATGAATTAATCACCTGAAAAAGAGACAGAGAGGTTGTCCTCTTTATTTTAAAAAGGCATTTGCGTTCATGGGAGTACATATGGAAAGGATAAGACAAGGCACGGCCTTTCCCTATTTGGGATATCTGGTTTTAGTTAAGCCTAAATGCTTAGGCTCTGTTTATGCACATGTTCATGCTGTGTGGTTCTTAGACGGTCCAGAGCCAGACAAACCATCTATGTGTCACGATCCCAGAAAGGGAAGAGGACCCAGACGCAGAGTACACGGTGATGTGTTTTCTTCCAAAAAGGACAAGGCAAGAATCGTAGTCAAACGGTCGGTAATCCACAAGGCAAAAATGAATCCAAAGGGATAGACAATATTCAAAGTCAAGGATACAGGGCAAAGGTCTATACACAATCCAAATATTTCAATATATGTAGGCTCAGTATGTCCCTAACACAAACGATACCTCACAATGAAACAAAGGGCTGAATAGGCCCGCTAACGATTAACAGGTGAAATCAATACAACCAAACGACAGCCAGAACACAGGACATAAAAACGAAATACTGCACAGTGAAAAACCAAAACTCGCACAAATTGTCAAAGGTTTTTCAGTGGATAATGTGATATAATATATGATTAAAAGGTTAGAATGCAAAACACAAGACGGTTTGTAGGATAAATTTTGTCCACTGTGCGATAAACGGTGTGGGTGACACAGCTGTGCATGCACACACTCCAGACACACCCTGCCCCGTCTGTATGTCTGTCTGTTTGTATTGCTAGCTAGTTATCTTTGTGTAGCTGGCTAGTTATCTAAAGCTATGTTCCGCGAGGTCAAATGTGTCTGTAAATTGAATCAGTTGAATTGGAATTTTAGTGCCCCTCTGTTTGTGTGTGTGTGTTTGATCAGGGACCTGAGTGATGGGCAGCGAATGTGCATTAGTGCTTCTGGCCTTTGTAATCCCAGGGAGCGGAATTGAATTTGACATTGAGATGGAAAGAATCAATTGTGTCTAATTCCAATGCACACAGCCTCCCTCTGGGGTTTGTGCTTAGTTGCACAGATTGGTAAAAGTTTTCACTCCTTAAACACGTGTACACACACACACAGACAGATTCAAGTAAATGAAATTACGTTCGTCATGGTGCACACACACACACACCCCTAACTCTCCCCAAACATCACAAATTCTAATGATGCAAAATGAATGTTGCCCTCCTTTACACTCTCTCTTTCTCTTTCTCCATGCAGATCTCCGGTCATGTTCATGTGGTCGGCAGCATGTTAACAGGTGTGTCCTCCTGGCATTGGGTTTGCTCATGTTCATATTTGAACTCCTGCAATGAGTGCCACAGTGAGGGCTGACAATATATATTGTGACATACGACAGCATTTTTCGGTACAAATAACCTAATAGACTTTGAGACATTTACATGTAAATTGTATAATGAACTGATAATCAATATCTATCAATGAACCTGTTGAGGACAGCTGATGCACATATGATTGAACAGGTTGCTCTACCATGGTGTGACCTAATCATCTCTTTTACAAAGAAACGTTGCATATCAGTATATCTGCCTTTGATCAGGGATGCACCCATGCAATAAAAAACATTCTATTTTAATCTCAAGTCTTACCTTTCTCTCTGTCTCTCAGACTGGCATTCTGTTGCTAGGTGATGAGTGTGCTTTCACTCCAATAATGTCACATGGTAAGTGGCCCTGATCTGACACCCCACCCCTATCAAACCTCTTTTATATTGTCATTGTGTACATGCAAGCTGAACTCCCATGAGAGTGGGCCTATGTAAACACTCAACGAGTTTAAATAAATAATTCTGGTGTTTAGTTAAAACGTATTACTTTGCAATGTGCTGTGTAGAATCGCCCCAGCCTTGTGACAGTACAGTACAGTGTTGGAAGACCATCATTCTTCCTCGCTTTCAGTGAAGGTTCTCTCAGTCTTTCCCATGCACTAAACTCTTGAAGTGTTTATGCTGGTTGAAGACATTGTGTTTAATAAACAAGCGTTTCAGTATAGTTGTCTGTGGATGTAGGGCCCTACCATTGTACAGTAAGTGTAACAATTCATTGAATGACTATCTCTGTGTAATGTGCACACAATTCCCTTTCTTGTTCACACTTTATCCCTAAAATGTGAGTTTTCAAATTTTCTTCAGCTGTGAAGGCAACAAGAGCATAAACAATGGTGCTAAGGAAAGGTCACAAGCAAATGTTGATTCAAAACTCATTTGGTGTTGGCACAAAATTAAATGCTTTGTTTGAACAATCATTCATGCGATTAAAAATACCGTGAAGCAGAGGTAATTTCATTATTTTCTCTGTAAATTGGAAGTTATTTTTCACTGATTGGTTATTTTATTTGGATCGGGGATTGTCCGTTTTAAAATAAATGTATTTACTGTTTATTCGAGATGCACATTGCTTTGTTAAATGCCATTGCCATTATGTCTAGCCATTGCTCCCCCCCCCCCACACACACACACACAAACGCATGCACGAACAAACATGCATGCAGGCCTCGTTCCTTGCAGTATGACCTCTTGAAAGTGATTCGGCATAAGGTGCGGTGTGTGTGTGAGAGTATTTGATGAGAGAGAGGAAAAACTGATTTGGCCCAGGTCATCCTTTATGGAGATATTTTGAAGTCTGTATCATACATGACAGGGATATAAAATGAACAGTATAACCGTCTTGTATTGGCAAAAAGTCATTTTATAGTGAACACGACCATTAAAGTTTGAAATGTGTGCACCTCCAGTATCATGTCCATGTCTGATGGTTTTGCAGATTCACTCTCACCCTCACTCACACCATCATGGGTTTAGATGTTGGTCTTTGTGCATATTTGACACTTTTATATTATTTATTATTTATATAGCATTAATAACAGGATGGTTATTTAGTCATTTTGATCTCTGTCAAAGTGCGGTTGGAATTCAGTTTATGTATCTGACATGTTGATGTCGAAGATAAAATGTGATTCATGTTGGTGTCACTATCTGATTAGAAAGATGAATGAGCTGAAAGAAAGCAACTGCACTTTGTGACATCGAAAATTACCTTTGCAAAGTTCTGGCCAGTCAAAACATGACAAAGAGCTGTCACGAGTGAATACCTCATGTTTTTGTTATCATGCATCGAGAGAGGAAGGAGGAGAGGGTAAGGGAGGAGAGGAGAGGCAGCATGAAAAAGAGAGAAAGAGTTGTATTATCATCCTTGTTTTTTCTACTGTGCTTAAAACCCCACCTCACTAAACTAAATGCACACCCACACATACACACGAAACGCAAACCCACAACCTTGACTTTAATTAAAGAGCTAATTGTAAATCCAAAGCCGAGATGGATTTAGACCAACCATTTTGGTCTCTCCTTCTTTCTCTCACTCAGTTGTTCCTTTGTTCCCGGGCCACGTCTGGGTCAGTTAGGGAGGCTCATCAACTGGGTCTGAGGCCAGCTGGCAGTCAGAGAGAGAAGGGAAGAGAGAGGCTGGTTTAATTTCAGCTCCAATACAAGAGAGGGGGGAACAGATACAGAAATAGAGAAAAAGGATAAAAAATAGTGATTTTGGCTCTCATGAATACATTATTTCAGAGGGCAACATTTTTTGAAAACTCTAGCCAAGTGTATTTTTAATCTTTCCGGCAAAATCTCTGGGTCTATTTCCTATGCCAGTTCCACCAATTATAAATCCAAATGTCTGTAGAAAACTGGAGGCCTTTTATAACTTTAGCCAAAAGGACTGTTGGTTATCAGAATATCACCTTTATGATTTGGACCAATAGACTCCGCACCCAGCTCGCATTGCTCACCAGGGACAGGCCATCTGATTGGTCCTTGGTACAAAACATCAAGGAACAAACACCACGGCAACGTGTGAGTGGATCTGACCTAAACTGTCAGCAGAAACAGAGACGCATCATTCAAATGAGACATACGATTAAAAGAAGGGAGAGAGTAGGGGATAGAGAAAGTGAGACACTTTCAAAGTGATATGGGATTTTTTTGACATTGAACAACAGAAGCGGAGGCCAGGGGAATTTTAAAAGGTTTAAGACGAGGAAAAGCAGCGGGATCAGTTTTTAAAAATAATCACTTCACCAAGATTGGACAAGTTTTATAACAATTCTCCTAGCTCATGTTTTTATGCATAGGCTACGAGGTAGTTTTATGATGGCTGAGGTGCTAATTGTTTGAAACAGAGTGGAAAGTATTAAAGCTTTTTTGTGTATCGGTAGATTGACACCCCCTTCTCCCTTGTGTTCTACACCTTTGGTGCAATGCATTTTTACCATGCATTCAGTGCTGCTTGAACAGAAACCGTGCCTATTCTCCTTAAATCTTTTCATTTCTCAAGCTGCGATTCGTCTTAACAAGAAAGGCAGTAACACAAAGGAAAGACTTTGTTTTTTAGCTTCTGTGCATCGTAACTGTACAGGGAGTCTTCTCCGTTCTTCAGTGTCTCAGCTCTCTCTTTCGCTCCCTTTTTTGCTTTCTCCATATTTTTCTGTGTCTTGCCCTCTCTCTCTGACACACACACACACACTTTCTCTCTTTTTCTAACTCTCTGAATGTAGAGCTTATTTGGATTGTGTGTACTTCGATGGAAGTTGGATTTTGTGTGCTGTTTTGAAGTGAGATGTTTAGCCAGGTAGACTCTAGCGAGGGTCTTCAAAGCCAGATGGATCAATTTAGCTGAATCATCAAAAATTAAGAGTGAGGATATACAGCACTGTATGCATGTGTGTGTTTGTTTGTGTGTCTGTGTGTTGCATGTCTCAGTAATGATCAAGACTTCAAGGAATAGTAATGCAATAGTAAAATCCCTGCTGCAAGTATATTTGTGCAACAAGGTCAACAATAACATGGCAGTCGAACTCACACTAACATACGTACATGAGGACTGACAAAGAACTTCACTTAAACACTACGTGCACACACTGTCCTAGAGCCTAGCACATGTTTCTGCACTGGGTCACATTACTATCTCTCTGAAAGAGAAGGTCTGAGGTCAAATCTTTAACATTTTCCAAGTCAAAACCCTGTTAAAAAGAGGCCTACATATGGTCATGGTTATGAGGAAAATCATACATTTTTGACTTCAACTCTCTGTGCATGAGGTTTTATTCGCTGTCCTCCTTTCCATCTGTGAGTCAAAGCATAGATGACCTTGTGGTGGACTGTCAACAGAGACCAGATGAGTGACGCACATGCACACTCACACTTACATTTACTCACATTGGCTTAAGGGCAATATCGTCATATTCTTATGATGTCATTGGTTTGTCTGTGAGTCAAAATATCCTCATGGACCTCCTTTTTGAGAGAAAGAGAGGGAGAGAGAAAGAGAGAGAGAAAGAGAGAGCAAAAAAGAGAAAGATGACGGAGACACAGGGAGAGGTTGAGTGAGATTTAGAAATTGCTATGGTTTGTGTAATTTCATTTGTGGAAATTGCCCATGTGCTGCTGTCTAAGGTTCCAATCATATCTCTCTTTCTCTCTCTCTCTCCCTTTCTCTTCCTTTTCTCCCCCCCCTCCCCCCATCCTTGGTCTTGGCTCGACGAGAACAGATAAGGGTGTGCATCATTGACGTTGACAGGAGATGGAGGGATGAGGGGAATAGGGAAGAGAAAATAACAGGTCTTTTTTTCATTCCGTCTATCTCAGGGCCGAATTACCTTATCCGGCCTCCATCTCCGTCAGACGTGCTGGGGTTAAGGGAGGACCGCATCACTCAACATTCACAGTAGAATTATTCAAATGGATGTTTTAAGTGCACATGTCAAGACCACGTGTTTAAACCTGTGAAGAGAAAAGAGGTAGCTTGAGGTTTCTCCGTGTCCGAAACAAAGTTTGTGCATGTGGGGGGGGGATAGTGTATGTGTGTCTTGGTGGTTTGGAGAGGAAGAGAGGGGGAAAGAGAAAAGGGAGAAGAGGAAATGAAGAAAAAGTGTGATCAAAGTATTTTTGGGCTTGGAGCCTGAGCCCTCATCTTCTCATCCCCAGAACTGAGCTACACTATCTTCTCAGCCACTAGTGTCCCCAGCAAGCAGGCACAGCTGTCAATAACACACACATGTACGCAGGCACACACACACAGTCTTTTAAGGATTGATATCACCTCAGGTTCTTAAAAATCAAGTCCTCTAGATACCTGAAGGAATATCTTTAAACTTTTAACACACACACACACACACACGCCCACATGTGACAGATCCTCCCATTCAGAGTGGGCCCCATCTTGCCCAATTCTGAAGCTTTGAATCACCCTTCAAACCCCCATCCCCCCCACTACACATCCTCTCCTCTTCCTCTTTCACTTTTCCCCTCAGCTCTTTAGAAACCTTTGCTCAGGGAAACGAAATCTATAATCAGCTTAGTCTTGTTGATGCATCAGACATTTTTAATCAGCGATATTGAAAAGAGAACGGCTCCCAGCTAAGGAGCTTGGCAAAGCGAGGGAGGAAAAGGAAGAAAAAGGGGGAGAGACGAAAGGACGAAAGCAATGGACCGACGATTTGTTTCATTCGTCATTTCACACGGCAGCTTCAGACCCTGAAATCAAAACCCGGGTGTTGGAGTTAGTATTAGCTGTCTGCCCGGAGACTGGGCGATTATATCAGTGATTTTGCTAGATGGAGTGAGTGAAAGACTAGAAAACACTTTGTTTAGTGGTTCGTTTCGATTTGTCCTCTGCCAGGTGGACACTCGTGACATCATACTCTGCTCTGGTCCAGTTCAGTCAGGCCCAATGAAGGGTTGAAAGGGTGACACTTTGCATACTGTGTTAACACATATGGTATGTCAGGTGTTGACACATATGGGGAGTCAGGTGGCTGAGCGGTGAGGGAATCGGGCTAGTAATCTGAAGGTTGCCAGTTCGATTCCCGGTCATGCCAACTGACGTTGTGTCCTTGGGCAAGGCACTTCACCCTACTTGCCTCGGGGGAATGTCCCTGTACTTACTGTAAGTCGCTCTGGATAAGGGCGTCTGCTAAATGACTAAATGTAAATGTAATATGGTAACATTGTTAGAATTGCTACAAAGTTGCAGTTCATTGTGGTTAAGCGTAACAAATCATTACGTGTTATTAGTGAAACTTGGTATGAGGGAGGTTAGGCTTTCCAGGGGTAAGTGGATGTTAAGGTTAATCTTGTTATGGTGACTTAAACTTCAACTCCTGCTTTACAATATTTACTTAACCGTTACCCCTTACACCCCTCCCCCATACTGTGCCTTCTTATACTTTCGTAATTATCAGGCGGAGCTGGTTCAAGCATGAGACCCCAAGATGACACGCTGTCGGTCAGCACCACAGTCATATCACACAGTCTTTTTGTCGTTATAGCAGGACGGTCTACGCAATACATGGAACTGAGCCACACTGACATTGTCCCCGTACGACGCAGGTGCATCGCTTCTTCCTTATTGCCTCCACCACCCTGGCCTCCACCCTTGGTTCTGTCTCTCTATCTGAAGGGGGAATGTGTATCACAGCTCTCTGCCACAGATGTCGAGACAGGGTCTCAGTTGAGTTACATGCAGAGAGCCGGTGCAAGCAAAACCATATATGCCAGGACCAATGTGTTTTCAATTTTCAATAAAGTGTTATTTTCTACTTACTACTGAGGGTTCATGCCTGAACCCCTATTGCTAACTCTAAACCATACAATTCCCATGTAACATGATGTTATTACTAAAGGTAATGCAATGTAGTCACATGAGATACACAAGGTTTGGAAACCCTTTCAGATGTTTTTAGCTTGAATCCAAGTGGGTTTGAGTATCTGAAGTTTGGACACTCCACCAGTCTCTGAGACTGTCTTTTGTGTTACGGTAACACCTGACCTGCCCTCCATTTTATCTAGCTGTTTGCCTTTACTTTCTACATTTGTAAAAGTGTTGGAGTTTTCAGAGCATCTGTACCGTAAACAGGATTTTAAACGTTAAAGCTTTGATAAATCAATACAATCGCATGTGTCTGTTTCGCTGTCGCCTACTGATGCATCCAGATCGAGTGTGGTGAAGGGTTAGCATTCTTTCCGGCCTTTTCTGAAACGCTTGAAATGTAGTCTCCTTCAGAGTGACTGTTCTGCAGACAGGAAGGAACAAGTTGTAATGGTTTCCAATCGATTGAGGGGGGTGAGGTGGGCAAGGGGGGGGTCGTCGCTTAGCAAGGCAATGTTTCCGCCCTGCTTTGTATTCATGTAATGGGCTGTATATTTATTTACACACAAAACCAATGGGCCGGTCCGATCCATTCTAACTTCATTCCTGTGTGGATCAATCAGATTAAGGAGAACCAAGAAGGTCACTGTGTGTGTTTATCATACAGGGGAACAGCAAGGAAGTCTATAGTGTGCATCTGGCCATCTAGCACTGCCTCTGTGTGTGTGTGTGTGTGTGTGTGTGTGTGTTTGTGTGTGTGAGAGAGAGAGAGAGAGAGAGAGAGAGAGAGAGAGAGAGAGAGAGAGAGAGAGAGAGAGAGAGAGAGAGAGAGAGAGGGGGAGAGGCTGCTGATTAAGTGATTAATTTCTCAACTTTAGCAGTGGCCAAATTATTTTCATCACAGTCCCACTGTATGGTTAATCCCAATCTTAGGTTCATGCTACTCCAAGAATGGCTGTGTGTTAGCTCAGCCCCCTCACCCCCCCCTCTGCCGACACATACACACAAACATAAATATGAACACACACATACACAAAAAACATGCATGCAGACACAAGCACACAAACACACACACCACTACCTTCCCCATACACTCCACACACACTCTACACAGACACCACCCAGTTGGATAGGTGTGAGGAGCGCACCTCTTCCATGAATCTCTAGAGATCAATCAGAGCATGACTGTCAGTTCTGGAGGCCTCAATCCTCACACACTCACCAGGTGTGTTTGTGTCATGTTGGCCTGTTGCTCATCTGTCCCACTTTGTCGTTTACAGAACAAAGATGGATTCTGAAGTCAAAAACGGATTGACCGGAGAGAGTGTACACTGTAGTGCTTAACCGGCATGGTCCTGAAGTGAAGGGACTGAATGATAATTTATTGGCAGTTATGACGGTTTTTCTGCAATTGCTTGCTGTACCAGGTCAGGGTAATGCTGCAAGTAATGCTGTCTTCCAATTATTTTGGTTTTCTATGATATTGTTTTTCATTGTATGTGTTGCATCCCCCTTTATTGATTGAAGCTCATGCATTTTAAGATGGTAAAGGGCGTGAGTCACACTACACATACAACACATGGAATTCAAACATTCTTCACTCTTTCCCTTTCTCTCCCTCGCTCCATGCATGTAGAAGATCCCTTTCACTCTTCCTAAAACTGTTTACTTCATTAAAGGTACTGTGTAGATTCACGTTTAATTGAATCATCTTTTCACCCATATAAATATGTTCTATGAAATATACTTGTGTTGCTTCTGTTGGCAAAATGACATTTTTACATCACATAACATACAGTACTTGGGACAAAACCCCATTTCATCAATAGTAAATCTAATGACCAGGACACTGTCCAAGCTTGAGGCCTGATATAGTATGTATCTATGTCAGCGTGTGTGTTTGTGTGTGTGTGTGTGTGTGTGTGTGTGAGAGGGTGAGTGACTGACCTTGGAGTCTTGATTAGTCTTGGAGCTCAGGAATGGGAGATTCATTGTGTGATCCACAGTAGACTTCCTCCACATGTCTTTACAGGACGTCTCAAGATGGTAAATCACCCCTCGCCTCGCCTCCTTACCACTCTCCTCTTCTCTTTATCTTCACCTGCATCGTTCGATCCATCTGTCTATTATCTTGAAGAATTATTGAATGGTTATAAGTACGTTCTCAGGACTTTGGTTCACTGGCAAAGCCTGGGCTTTTTTTGTCAAGTAATTGTCCACCTGTATTCAATTGTTTGCATTGTGGTTTGTTTGAGGAAGCATTGATTGTTATAAAAATGGCTGTTCAAGGTTTGACACTGGAGTTTCAAGACGGTCCCAGACCCTGTTAAATGTATCCACAATTCCATGAATGCTAATATAAACTTTAGCCGCATTAGCTTGTTAGCTCAGCGGATGCAGCCATGTTAGCCTAAAAATATTGGCCACACTTAGAGGAATGCAAAGCTCTGTTAACTGCAGGCTAATGGCCCCTGCATCTACGTTAGCTGGTGCAGTGAGCTTATGGCAGGCCCCTGCAGAATAGTTTCTAATATTAGCCTCACGGCGCAGGCTAAAGTGTCTGTAAGAGTCTGGTGATTGCAGAGGAGCGAGACATGGCTGTTCACAGCCTTCCAGGATTTCAGACACACACCAACACACACACATACACACCAACCCTGTGGTCTCCTTGGTTGACAGGGGACGCACCAGACTGTGGGTGGGTCATATGGGACTGGGTAGCTGGCTAAAGAGACCTGTGTGTGTGTGTGTGTGTGTGTGACTGAGTGGGGGAATGGTAAAGAGGATGGAGTGAGGCAGCAGAGTTACAATCACAAACTGCCAAGGGCAGTTTTCCCGATTGCTCCTCAATAGCACCTCACGCACACACATGCACGCACGTGCACATGTGCACACAACACACACACCAACAGATAAACACACAGTGTTTGACCGAATCCAGCACGCAACATACACAGAAAAAAAGCATTTGTTTTCAATACACTGTCAGAAAGAGACACATATATACTTATTCATACATTGATTTAATGTATTTATTGTATGGTAATGTTATACTCTGAATGTGACATCTGCAGTGTGTGTGTACATTTACATTTAGTCATTTAGCAGACGCTCTTATCCAGAGCGACTTACAGTAAGTACAGGGACATTCCCCCCAAGGCTTGTAGGGTGAAGTGCCTTGCCCAAGGACACAACATCATTTGGCACAGCCAGGAATCGAACTGGCAACCTTCAGATTACGAGCCCGATTCCCTAACCGCTCAGCCATCTGACTCCCAGGTGTACATGGTTGTGTGTGTGTCAGTGTGTGTGTTTTATTAAGAGGAAAGGTAAGATCAATTAAAACTGTGAAAAGAAAGAACACATTTGAAGAGACTATAAGGGAGAATGATAAAGACAGTGAGAAGAGAGAGATACAAAGGAAAGGTAGAGAAAGATAAGAGTGTGGAGGGAGAGAGAGAGATAGATAGAGAGAGAGAGAGAGAGAGAGAGAGAGAGAGAAAGAAAGAGAGGAAAGAGAGAGAAAGAAAAAGAGAGGAGGGAGAGAAAAGAAGAGCGGAGGGAGAGAGAGAGAGAGAGAGAGAGAGAGAGAGAGAGAGAGAGAGAGGAGGGAGAGAGATTAGGAGGCTGTGCCCTCATCCTGTCTCCTGCAGTTTTAAGTCAGGCTCTGGGTCATTAATCAGCCTATCAAAGCAGAGTCTGGAGGAATTAATCGCTCCTACTGAAGAGGAATTAAACACACACACACGTTTTTGGGTATATGTATACACACTCACATGCATGCACACACACACTCTCTCTCACACACACACAATCATGCTCACACCCACTGAAACCCAAACTGACAAACACACAAACACACACACAGGCACACACACAGCTTATTATCTAAACAGCTCTGTGTGAAATTGCACTGGGTTGATTTTCTGCTCTAACTCCTTTTAACGCAGACAGACATGAGGTTAGACAGAAAGAGAACAGGAGGGAGCTTTCTCCCACAACAAAGGGACCCTGAGTGGCACTGTCTACTGTGTCTAGTGGCCCTACCTGCAGAAGGGACTGGAACTAATGCCCTCTGGTTGACCCAAGATCTGGCATTAGAGAGGAGGGCCTCTGCGGACTACTCACACACAGACACAGACACAACTGATGGCTGTAGAGAGCAACTCTCTTTCTAAAACCTATCCTTTCAACCCTAACTTTACATCCACATCGTATTTATTGGTTGGGGTGACACACACACGCGCACACACACACACATGCACACATGACAAGTCCACTTGTCAACAGCAAGTCATGTGCTACTCGAGTTACTTAGTATCACACACACACACACACACATAGAACCCCCCCCTCCCAGTCCCGACACACATGTCCTCTGAGTCTGACAGATTTGTCTCAGGTGGTTGCCAGGGTCACTGCCCTTGGAAACAACTTCTCACTTATCTGAGCTCCAGGAAGAAAGAACAAATGAAAAGAGGACAAAAAGAAGGGAAGAAGATTAAATGCAGATGGAGGAGTGTGACAGGTGGTCAGGGTGTTTTACCTACCCGCAGGTTGAGTTAAGGAAGTGAAAGAGTGAGCGAGAGAAAGAGAGAGAGTGAGAGAGTGAGAGAGAGAGAGAGAGAGAGAGAGAGAGAGAGAGAGAGAGAGAGAGCGAGAGAGAGAGAGAGAGAGAGAGAGAGAGAGAGAGAGAGAGAGAGAGAGAGAGAGAGAAACCGTCACTGAGACATAGTACATACATTGTTTTCTCTCGGCTCTGAGTCATATTAGTAATATAAATAGACACACACGTAGGCATTCATGCCAGAAACAATGCTCACAAAATGTGCTGGATTCACTTAAAGGGCATACTCTTTACTCACGCACTCTTTAAAAAACCTCTTTAAGCAGAAAAGGGATTTTGTTTAGCATTTCACATTTACTTCGCTCCGCTAGACTTGCCACCTCTCTCTCTCACCCCCTCTCTCTCTCTTTCCCTCTGTCTCGCTCTCTCTCCCTCTTTTTACGTTTTCTTGTTTTTTGGAAAAGAGACACTCAGTGAGACAGAGATTGTTAATGTGTTTACGCCCGCCGCACACACACATACGCACACACACGCACCTCACACACCTCACAGGAAGCCAAGTTAAGAATTCAGCACAGCATAAGATGAAGAGCCTTTTCCTGTTTCTCTCCAGCTGGAAGTGTTCAAGCTTGTTAAGTGTTGGCCTCAACCTCTATCTGTGTACTGTGGAGTCGCAAGTGAGCGACTCTGACTAGACCAAAGAGTATGTAGCCTTGCTAACCAATGTCATGTTAAAAGTCACCTCTGCTAGTGTGTTCGAAAGTGAGTTCCTTTCCTCCTTCTCTACTTCCCTTCTTCCTCCATTCGTTCTCCCCCTTGCTTCCTGGAAGAGAGACATTTGTGAGGCTTGGAAGGGTGACTGAGTCAACACTGAAAGGGGTCATTTGAAAGGGGAAGGGACTGAGTCAACACTGTTTAATACTTGACCTTGACGTTAAGACTAAGCAATCCCCCCCCCCCTTCCTACGGCTCCATTTTCTTTCGACACAACAATCATGTGGTTAGTGGGGAAAACGCATCAAATATACCACACCCCCACAACACCCTCCCCCGTCGTCCCTTATCTGTATGGCCTCAGATCTGCTGGGCTGACGTGCTTCGGATGGCCCTCAGATCTCTGAACGACAGAGTCATGGTCAGAGAGGGATGGATGATGGGTGCAGGATATCAAAGCAGCACAACTTCATCTTTCACTATGAATGGAAGGTGTTGCATCACTTTTTTCAGGGAGGTCAGACAGTTATCGATTGAGAAGACACGATTTAGGTCTTCTATATTCAGAAATAACACCCTTGACACTAAAACAGAATATGTAATCTGGAACTGTCTGCTTATTCATCATGTACAGGCATACCTTGGATTACTTCAGATTCCCTTTTAAACAAGAGCTAAGGCTCAAGCCAGGCTGGGGTCAATTACTATTTGCCAATAGTGTTATATAGTCATAAGGCAAGTTTGATTTCTCTCTCCCACTGCAGCTTAACCAAAATAGCAAAAGTGCCAACTGTCAGTCGAGTCAATGAGTAAACACACTTCTGTTATCTTCAGGTATGCTCATGCAAAATGTCTGACATCTGAGATAGAGCCACCCAACCTGGGAATTTGTCAACATCTGATTCTAAACTGAGCTGTTTAATAATTTATGAAACGCTGAGATGAGCATAATATGATATGACGTGTGTGTACAGTGTGTTTGGAGTTAGGTGGAGAAAGGAGTGTCAGGTCTCTCTCCCACAGAAGAGCATCAACGTGGCAAACCATGGTTCACTTTCATATCCATCCTTTTATCAGTCTCCTGACCTTCTTCTAGAGAAGTCAATGATCACTAAATGGTTCATTGGAACTGTTGAAGAGATGGTAGCTGCTGATCAGATAACTGCAGGTCAAATTCTTTCATGTCTGTCCGCTACACAGACTACTCTCCTTCTGTCTCTTCAGAGAACACACTGAATCAATCCCCACTTCAATTCACTGAGAAACCAAGTATGTGTGCGGGTGTGCGTGTGTATTTCTAAATTGAATAGTTCTAACTCTCTTTCTCCAGGGTTCCTTCTGCCTGTTTTTCCGGTCACTAAAACGGGTTGTAAAGTGTCGGCCATTTTGTGAATTCAAATGGGGTTATAAATAGAAAGAGCTAATGCTAGCGACAAGCCTTTCCACCATCTTGTTTTCAAAGATGTAGCAAGCTGATTACTGTTCTATAAGACAGGCACAAACAAACCCCTGCATTTATCTAGTGAACCTGTTTAAAAAAACTTAATGTTGAAAGATCTTGAGTGTTTTCTTCCGGTTTTGAAGTATGTGAATATAACACCCCCCCCCCCCCCCCCCCCCCCCCCCCCCATCTCATTTAGTTTACAGTATTTGTGTCCGGCAAGATCAATCTAGCACAAATGACAGTTCGTAATAAGTCTATCTATTTTAATCTGGTGTCCTGGTGACCTCAAAGAAAAACCAAAAGGGAAGTCCTTTGTCATTAAAATGGAGACTACAATCTAAGTATTATATGTAACTGAGCACTAGCCCTGGCAGTGAGACCCCTGCTGCTGCTTACATAAGAGATGGGGACCAGTGCAGAGTGGCAGAGTGGTACCCAAATATGGAGATGGGAGAATATTATTTCCCTAATGAGCAGGAACGCCCTTGAACCCACGCTATGATGTCATACATCCATTTTCCTTGGGGACAGCCCAGTAATGTGTGCCTCCCTCTGAAATACATGAGGGATTCTGATTATCGTGTGACTGTCTAACCTGTGCGTGCATGTGTGTGTGTGTACGCGTGTGTGTATGTGTGTGTGTGTGCATATGAGCCACTAATGAGGGAACACACAGATGGTGCCACAGTGAACAGTTGAGATGAGGGTTTAGTGTGTGTGTTCGGGTGTGTGTTCGTGTGTGTTACCTTTGGCTTATCTGTGGCAGTTATCGTGTCTCAAACTGTAATCCTTTTTGGATTGTGATGGGAACATTATCTATCCTATTCGACACGCTCCCAAAACACGCACACATACACACACACACAAACACACTCACACAAACACACACACACACCAGAGCTCCCCAAACAGGTTCAGTCTTTGGAACACTGGAGCCCCATTGTCACGGCAAACAAACAGCGGTAATTCTGTCCGACACACACAACCCCTCCAGGGAATGATTTGGAAAATAAAGATCACTATATTTCAGCTAGCGTTGCAGACACATACACACAAACAAGATTTGGAGGATGCAGATCAAATGGTTTGGTTTGTCAAGCCTGTATTCATGCCTGCAGAGAAGAGGGCTATTTGAGAGATGGTTCTGATAAAGTTTCACTCATCCAATTGCAGAGCCAGGGTTCTGTGACTGATACTGTCTTTCAGTCAGAACACGGTCATGTCAGACCCATGACTGACTCTACCCACTTACGTATGTTTCCAACAACAACACACTTACTAATACTAATACAAAGCATCTCAAAATAATGTTTTCCCTCTCTCTCTCTCTCTCTCTCTCTCTCTCTCTCTCTCTCTCTCTGTCTCTCTCATTCTCTTTCTCTATCTCTCTATCTCTCTCTCTGTTTCTCTCTCCAAACACCGATGTCCCATAGAGACAGTTTTTTGTGTTTACCACGTAGAGAAAAGTCATTTATTTAAAACATGTTTTGGTAAAAACATAATTATACTCAGATGTACTTGTGGTGACAAAGAATAGTCTGATAGAGAGAAGAGTAACATACACACACACTTGGTTGAAAGCTAAAACACTCACAGATTCACACAATATAATTCTACTCTGCGGGCATTGCAAATGTAATTTTGGAAGCAATCAGCGTTTGGATTTTCTGCTGAACTAAATGGAGGGCCATAAATAGTAATGCAGTTCCATTTGAAAGAGTAATTGTTAAATAATCGTATGCATTCCAAGTGCTGTTTTGATACGAGAGGTTGGACAGGGTGTGAGGGAGGGAACAGAGTGGAAAGGAGTGGACGGGACACCGGCAACAAAACAACTGAATGTTTCTAGAGGAGATGGAGGGAATAGAGGAAAGTAGAGGGAAGAGAGGAGAGGGAGGGAAGAGAGGGATAATTAAAGAGGAAAAGACAATAATGGACTGAAGTTGAAGAGAGCTGAAAAGAACAAGATTGCCTTTGTGTTGGTGTGCGCGCATACAGTACTTGCATCAAGCGTTTGTGCATGTGTGTTCCACCACGAATATAAGTGTTTAATTATTGCCATCACCACAGAATCAAACCTAGCAGCCCACAGGCCCACTCCCATTGGTTGTTGGCAGTTTGAATAACAACAAGAAACTGAGGCTTCAATCTTAGAGACAGTGCTTCGGTCATCCAAAATGAACGCACACACAGACACACGCACACACACACACAGACACACACACACACACACAGACACACGCACACACATGCATCTTCTCGCTTCTGTACTCCTGAGACTAACGAGCTGGGGGAATCCTCTCAACATGTATATCTATCCACTAATTAAAAAGGGCTTTCTACTATAGTCGTCTCTCTCTGTCTCTCTCTCTGTCTCTCTGTCTCTCTGTCTCTCTCTCTCTCTCTCTCTCTCTCTGTCTCTCTCTCTGTCTCTCTGTCTCTCTGTCTCTCTCTCTCTCTCTCTCTCTCTCTCTCTCTGCCTCCAGATGTCTTTTCCCTTTCCTTTACTTCTTTGGCATGTGTCAAGTCCTTGTGTGTGACTCATACAGTAGAGTCCCATACATAGATTCTGCTGACAGTACACCACAGGGTAAATCAACACACACACACACAAGCATATGCACAGACATATATAGATGACCTTCTGCACACCTACACACACACTAAGCCATGGCACACACACAATGACGAATGCCGGTTCAAATAAATTAGAGTATATAGACTTGCCTGCATAATGACCTCCAATACACAGCCTCTGTTGTATTGTTCTAGATACAGACACACATAAACGCACATAAACATGCTTTTACTGATTTCATGGTGATTTCATCATACTTTGATTGTTTGGCAAAAATAATCAAATTCTCTGAAAAGTACAAAGTATATCCTTCAAGGAAAAATATGTAGAATTCAATATTTTGTGCCAGTTTGTGTGCATATGGGCAGAATCACAGTCCCAGTTGAAAACATTATAAAATAATTTGTCTTTTCTGCCCGCCGGCATGGCTTTAGCTTAGCATGAGACCGATTTCTTGTTTCTTATTGAGTCAGTCGGGAGTCAGCTCTCTCTTGAAATGTTGTGGGCGGGGACAGATGTCAGTCTCACAATCACAGACAACATAAAACGTTTCCGGCACTTCAGTGAAATATACAAAGAAGAAAACAATGCTGAAAAAATCTATCCAACATTTTATATCATCAAATGCCCAAAAATTCAAAAAAAGAAATGGTGTTCACTGGTGCATTTTCACATGGAATGTGCAAAAGAACCTGTTTTTACACAGGTCACAGCTATAAAAGGTTTCATGTGAATGCACATACTGTTGACACACACACGGAAAAACCTAGCAAGCGCTGATGTACATGTGCACTGTGATGGATACACAGCTAGACAGGTTATAATGGAGGGATTTACTTCTGGGTGATCTCATTGTCAACTTAACCAGCATGTGCACTGGGAGGTCGTGACACCGACACTGAAACACACGCACATACACACACACACACACACACACACACACACATAACCTCTTATACATTACTCATCCATATGATGGATAGGATCTGACATAGTTGAGTTTGACAGAACTTCTCTCTGAGTTTTTCCATGTACTGGCCTTACTTTCTCTTTCCTTCATTTAACCTGGAACCTATACACAAAAGTGCACACACACGAGATGAATCAACACAGGGCCAAATGAACCAATGTTGAAGGACAGTGAAGGCCTGACTTGTGTGTGTCTCTGCGTACAGTAAAAGTCCCCAGGCCATATCACGGTCCTAATACTGATGTGTTTGTTTGTTTGTCCATCATTCTTCATGCACTGATTGTCACATTTACCAACTGATCTGTGCATATGAGTGGAAGAGTCAAACGTTCTCTCTAGACCCAGGGGACTGATAGTACTGAGAGAGCATTTGTTACTCACATTAGACTTCCCTTGTTAGGCTTTTCCTGCACCCTCCCCCTGCCCACACACACACGTACACAAAAACACACACACACAAAAACACCTCCATTCATCAGTCAAAGACGAAGACCTTTAGATCAATAGTGTGAGATGGTGACGACTGGTTGGATGGGACGGGAGACCAGGAAGAGAACATTCATCACCCTCTTGACACCTACACCCCTGCCCCCCTTTACCAAGCCCCCTCTTGTACCACGCTCCCCTGACCCTCTACCCCTTCATCCTCCATCCCACTTCAAACTAAACAATCCAGATATCTGTGAGTTCTTAGTCACCTGCCAGGTACCAGTTGACAGTAAGACCTGAACAGATCTAGACCAGTACTAGACCAGAACAGATGAGAGAGTATATCCAGAACATAGCTTTTCAGATGCTGTAGGGAGTCAATGTGGAGTTTAATGGACAGGGTGTTTGGGCCTAGCTGCTTATGTATGTGCCTGAAAACAGATGTTTTTCATTGCTGAGTGTGTTAGTGTGTGTGCTTGTGTCTGTGTACATGTGTGTATGTGTGTGTGCCCTCATGTGTGTGTTTCGGGGCAGTAGACGGACCAGCTGCTCTATTAAAAGCTCTCACGCAGTGACAGGATCCATCAGTGAGCAGGAACCTTATGCTGCCATGTCCTTGTTGCAGATAACAAAGAGAAACTTGCGTGTGTTGTTGTGTTGTTGTAGCCTGGTCCTACCAGACTCTCGTATATTTCATTTGTACAGAAAGTCTGGGATCGCTCCATTGACAATTGTTAACTTCCTTGAAGGCGGGTACTCTGTTGAAGTTTAAAACTATTGGATCTTCCCAGAGTTGAGGTGGATGAGGTTCGCCCGGAGTTCCTTAAGGCTCTGGATGTTGTAGGGCTGTCTTGGTTGACACGACTCTGCAACATCGCATGGATATCGGGAACAGTGCCTCTGGACTGGCAGACCGGGGTGGTGGTTCCCCTCTTTAAAAAGGGGGACCGGAGGGTGTGCTCCAACTTTAGGGGGTTCACATTCCTCACAGCCTCCCTGGGAAAGTCTATTCAGGGGTTCTGGAGAGGAGGGTCCGTCGGATTGTTGAACCTCAGATTCAGGAGGAGCAATGTGGTTTTCGTCCTGGCTGTGGAACTGTGGACCAGCTCTATACCCTCGGCAGGGTCCTGAAGGGTGCATGGGAGTTTGCCCAACCAGTCTACACATGTTTTGTGGATTTGGAAAAGGCGTTCGACCGTGTCCCTCGGGGGCTCATGTGGGGGGTGCTCCGGGAGTACGGGGTACCGGATTCCCTGATCGGGGCTGTCCGGTCCCTGTACGACCGGTGCCAGAGTTTGGTCCGCATTGCCGGCAGTAAGTCCAACTTGTTCCCGGTGAGGGTTGGACTCTGCCAGGGCTGCCCTTTGTCACCGATTCTGTTCATAGCTTATATGGACAGAATTTCTAGGCGCAGCCAGGGCGTTGAGGGGTTCCGGTTTGGTGACCTCAGGATCGGGTCGCTGCTTTTTGCGGATGATGTGGTCCTGATGGCTTCATCGGGCCGTGACCTTCAGCTCTCACTGGAGCGGTTCGCAGCCGAATGCGAAGCGGCTGGGATGGGAATCAGCACCTCCAAATCTGAGGCCATGGTTATCGACCGGAAAAGGGTGGAGTGCAATCTCCGGGTCGGGGAGGAGATCTTGACCCCAGCGGAGGAGTTCAAGTATCTCGGGGTCTTGTTCACGAGTGAGGGAAGAATGGAGCACAAGATCGACAGGTGGATTGGTGCGGTGTCCGCAGAGATGCGGGCTCTGCATCGGTCCGTCGTGGTGAAGAAGGAGCTGAGTCTAAAGGTGAAGCTCTCTATTTACCAGTCGATCTACGTTCCTACCCTCACCTATGGTCACGAACTGTGGGTAGTGACCGAAAGAACGAGATCGCGAATACAAGCGGACAAAATGAGTTTTCTCCGCAGGGTGTCCGGGCTCTCCCTTAGAGATAGGGTGAGAAGCTTGGTCATCCGGGAGGGGCTCAGAGTAGAACCGCTGCTCCTCCGCGTCGAAAGGGGCCAGTTGAGGTGGCTCGGGCATCTGATAAGGATGCCTCCTGGACGCCTACCTGGTGAGGTGTTCTGGGCACGTCCCACTGGGAAGAGGCCCCGGGGAAGACCCAGGACACGCTGGAGGGACTATGTCTCTCGGCTGGCCTGGGAATGCCTCGGGGTCCCCCAGGAAGAGCTGGTGGAAGTGGCCGGGGAGAGGGAAGTCTGGGCCTCCCTGCTTAGGTTGCTGCCCCCGCGACCCGACCCCCGGAAAAGCAGCAGATGATGGATGGATGGATCTGCCCAGAGCCACTCTGTATCTGCCATAACCAATCGCTAGCGTTCGCCTTAGCCAACTCCTTCACCACTAATGGAGCGAGCTGGAAAGTCAAACTTTTCTCGAACCCTGTGGGTAGGAGGGCCACAATATCATGGCCACCAAGAAAACTCAGCAAAGAATGTTTTTGCTCCGGCTTTAACTTCTGGATATTCGTCAGTTGCCACAACGGACCGAATGGCTTCGCTCGCATCTTTCTCCGCCGCCATTACTGAACTACAACTCATACTAGCGCACAACCTCAACATCATCGTTCTCAGCCGCTCCCTCTGTTCGCTGGTTGGACCACCAAAACTGTGTCTGGAAAAAAACAACTAATATACAGAAAGCCCAGACCTAGTACATAAGGAAAATGAAAATTTTGGGGAAGTACGCAGGGGGGCAGAGCCTGGCTAGTGTTGCTGCACATGTAACACAAAATAAACTCCCATGGTTTTACTCCACCTACATGTATTCTCGGACATGGTAAACATCCATTCATCTGTCTTTCAAGTGCAGAACAACTTACCTTATGAGATGTTCCCATTCTAGACCATTCCATTTGTCGTCACTGTAAGAACAGTTTGCTATAAAGTGTGTCCATTTAAAGACCATTTTTATTATCTGCAGTATAGACAGATGTTGTCTATGCTGTCTCACTTTCTCAGGACTATCTGTCCTAAACAAAGGTCCTCATGTATAAAAGATCGTGCAGCTTACATACCAAAAGATGGCGTACGTCCAAAACTTGAAAAGTAGGCCTACCTACGCACAGAAATGTTCACATGTATAAAACCGGCCGCACGCCAGGTCCTGCGCACCTTTCCTTTATAAATCACAATCAACGTGAGATTGACCGCCCGTGAATGAGCCACTGACCTCGCCTTGCCTCCTCCCATAAATGAATATGGAGATGGCCTATAAATGTGCTCCTGATGTAGTTTCTTTGTCTGAATTAACATAGCAAAGAAAAAAATAATAATCACAGACTGTGAGATCGAGGTTCTAACAACAGAGGTGGAGGCGGGAAAATGTGTCCTGTTTGGCGGCCTGTCATCAGGTATTAGCAACAAAAGAAAGTCGGTGGAGTGGAAAACTGTCACTGGTGCCGTAAATGCTGTGGGTTCGGAGAACGTACCATGGCAGAAATTCAGAAGACATGGTCTGATGTAAAAATTATCCAGAGTCAGGCTCACAGACACAATTGCTATTTCCCATTCCAATATTGTAGTTGCAAAGCACAGCGAGTATATATTTAATCTGTGGTAAATAATCTGTGAGCGTGCAATATTACAGTAACAGAGGGTGGCATGCATTTCCTGAGTGATTTTGTCGTTCGTTTGACACCCTCAAGTTTACTTCAATGTTGAGATATACAGTTGAATGAAACAAGGAGATGCACTTCCAGGAAAGTTGGCAGGTAGAGTGAGTTCATGGCCTTCTTGCCAGACCTATATACACATTTACAATCCAATGGCATTGCAAGGCAATACAATAGGACCCATTGACTATGTAAATGTGGTCTTTTCCCAAAACACTTTTTGAAAATGTGTTTTTTGGAGCGATAACAGTGACGTTGTAATTTTGCAACAAGGGGTCTTACAGGGTTAACAGTTATTAAATGGTGGCGGATCAAACAGTTAATCATCCACATCAATGATCAAACTTTTATTAGCGGAGGTAATTATGTTTTTTGAAGAGTCAACGTCATAGACGTATAACAGTAACTGTAGTGGAAACTTTATTTTGTAACGTTTGGTGAGTTTCGGCCCTTTTCAGTTAGAATTCGCCACGTCACAGAGCCAGACAAGACTTTAAGGACGGCCCTCACATTCTCGCGTCAATAAATGTTTATACATGAGGCCCCGGGTCTACAGTACTGCCGCTCTTTCAGCCTTTTCAGAACCACGGAGAGCTCCCACAAACTTTGCTGCTTGTTTGTGTTCACTCTCAACTCTTGTGCAGGTTTGATTGCAGACACACACAGACGCGCTATTAGGTGTTAATTCATTGCATCAGCATTGTACCTTGATGGTGTCACTCTTACTTCTTCACCCACCCATGCAAAAGAAAGAGAGAGAGCAGACAGATGGGGAGAGATAGAGAGAGTACAGAAATAGAGAGAGCAGAGACAGTTATAGAGTAGAGAGATAGAAAGAGAGATGGAGATAGAAGAATAGAGAAACAGAGGTAGAGAGAGAGACAGTCAGAGAGAGAGAGACAGTGGGTTGGAGAGAGAGACTATGAAAGAGAGAGAGAGAGAGAGAGAGAGAGAGAGAGAGAGAGAGAGAGAGAGAGAGAGAGAAATCATATGGAAATACTCACACTCACTCACACACATACACACAGACACACACATGCACACACACACCTTTCCATTCGGTATTTGTATGCAGTGACATCACCCTCCCCCTCGCTCAGCTCTCTCCCAGTCAGTGGAGGTCTTTGTGTCCCAGTCCTCCCCTCCCCTCCACCTCTATATGACCTTTGCTCATTCACCCAGGGTCAACCCTCCACACTGCTTCAACCCAACTGATCCTCTTCTCTTCTCCAACCTGTATCTCTCCATCGCCACCTCCTCTGCTCTCTCTTTCATCACTGTGGTCTCTTTTATCGCTCTATCTCTGCGCTCTCTCTCTCTCTGTTGTTAATTTCACACTCTGCTCACTTGTCCCCTAACTACCCTCCTTTTTATTCTCTACTTCTCTCTTTACTTCTCTTCCCCCATCCCCCAGCCGTTTGTGTCATTGTGCTAATGCATATTCATGTTGACCCCTTTGGCAGTCTTTCACAGAGTTCGCTGCTGTGGCAATATTACACATACAAACATACACACACATACAAACATACACACACACACACACAAATACACACAGAGAGAAGGTGACAGTGCAGAGAGTTGACCAAAAAGGACCTGGCGTTAAAGCTGTTATAAACCAAAATGACATGCTCCTTAAAGGGAGGCAGCAATGTAATGGCAAATTAATTTCCTGTCATGCTTACCTGTTATATCAACAGCCTGTCATGAATCATTTTAAGTGGGGGCAATCACTTCAACGTACTTTTAGGATACAGTCATTTTTTTACAGATAATTGCTGCTTCACAAGTATGTCTGTATGTCTGGTTGGTGTTGGTCGTTACAATAGCCTCTCGTGACTGAATGCGATCGTTCGTGTAAACCATCTACGAGCATATCTGAGACCTACGTTCACCACTTCTTTTTTCTTTCTTTCCTTCTCTCTTTCGTTCTCTCTTCCTTTGCACCTCTCATTATAGTTGTCTCTTCCCTCTCCTCTCTCAGCATGAGTCAGGTTGATCAGTCCCGCCATACTGCTCTCTCCGTCTTTTAGCGTCGAATCACTTCCACAACCCAGTCCGCTCTCTCCTCCACCCCCGCTCTCATCCCTCCTTCTCTCCGTCTCTGTATAATCATCATGTAGATGACTTCTCTCTTTCATCTTAGGTCATCTTCCCCCAGAGGGCCAGAGAATCCTCTTCCATGACTCACCTACAAACCAGCTTACGTGTGTACGGGTGTGTGTGTGTGTACGTGTGTGTGTGTGTACGGGTGTGGTGCGTGCGTGTTCATGAAAGCATGGTGGAGTAGTTAAGGGTGTCTGAGAGTATGTTTGAGAATGTGTGTTTGACGTTGGCGGTGTTGAAATAAAGTGGATTGTGTTTGTGTATTTGTATGTCTCACTCTGTATGTGCGGGTACACTCACGTGTGTGCTGGAGATTTTTCTGTGTTCATTCCTGGCACGGGGTATAAACCGTAGTGTGCTGTCTCTGAATGATATGATATTTCTGTTGATTGCATTCCTCAGTTTTACATGTCTGAAAGTTGTCAATGTGAGGTTGAATCCTTAGGTTGGCATGGATGGCATGAAGATGCACTTTCAGAATGTCTCCTGCTATGCTGAGTACGCACTCACACACAAAGCGACAAACACACAGGAGCACACACTCACACATACAGTACACACAAACCATACACACATGCATCCAAACACATGCATCCACACACAAACACAAGCCCCAAAAAACACCCCACCACACATACACACACAAACACAGAAAAGCACAGAATATTTGGTATGTTTCTGTGGCTATCCGGAGCTTAGTGGCACCTGTGGAACACATCCATCGGATGTAAACAAGGGCTGTGTTTGCGAGACTGGATTCTGGCCTAAGAGACTTTAATCACTGCTGTTATAATTGTATGATGACAGTCTCAGCTTCTTACACATTATTGTTCATTTCACCCCCCAAGACACCTGAATGGCTGTGATTCGGAGTGTGTTGTGACAGTCTGTCTCCAGGCGTGCGCTGATGCTAGCTCGCTCGCCACTAATTCAGGACGACACGCTGTATCTATACAGTACATGACTCAGATATTCTCTTCTATTTTGGGATTGCCACTATTGTGCGTCTGTGTGCATGTGTGCATTTGTGTGGAAGCACTGTATGTGTTTGTATGTGTGTGTGTGAGCGTACGTGTTTGTTTAAGTGTACCTCTGTGTGTGCACGTGTGTGTGTGTGCGCGTGCGGAGGTGAGTCATAGATAGTGGAGCATCAAGCTAACTGCCTGGTCATGGACGTTGATTGACACCTGACAGACCCAGGGAATGAGTCGCATAATAGTCAACACCAAGGGAGCATACACACACACACACACACACACACGCACACACATGCTCAAACACACACACACAGTCCCAAACAAACATACAGATTGACGTTTTTCATTACAGTAAGTCCCTGTGTACAACCACTAAATTGACAAGTTCACGTGCCATTCCAAAGAGCAAATGCTGTAGTTCCCCTGAGCAGAAATAAAAGGCAGACACGGTGGCAACAGGAGCTTGTATTCGGCTTCCTGGTTCATGTCCCCATTGCTTTGATGAAGGAGAGGAAGGATAGGGTGTGAGGTTGATTGATGGACAAACGAGGGAGAGAGAGGGGTTTGTTGTGTTGGGGAAAGAACTGTCCCACTTGAATATGAGAAGGGAGGAGCCAGGGTGATGGAGAAGAGGTGTGGGCGGTCGAGGGTGGGGGAGCTGTGAAGAAGAGGAGAGAGGGAAAGACATGTAAAGGGACAGAGAGAATTTCCTATGAGAGGCCGTATAGGCCTTAATTCATACTTGATCTCACATACACGCCATGACCTCACATATATACCATTAAACTCTCACATATATACCATTATACTCTCACATATATAACATTATACTCTCACATATATACCATTATACTCTCACATATACACCATTATACTCTCACATACACGCCATGACCTCACATATATACCATTAAACTCTCACATATATACCATTATACTCTCACATATATACCATTATACTCTCACATATATACCATTATACTCTCACATATACACCATTATACTCTCACATACACGCCATGACCTCACATATATACCATTATACTCTCACATATACACCATTATACTCTCACATTATACCATTATACTCTCACATATATACCATTATACTCTCACATATATACCATTATACTCTCACATATACACCATTATACTCTCACATATACACTATCATACTCTCACATATACACTATTATACTCTCACATATACACCATTATACTCTCACATATACACTATTATACTCTCACATATACACCATTATACTCTTGCACGTAAACTGGCATACTCTCTTACACACACAAAAATACCGTCTTATATGCACCATCATACTAAAGTATGACAATATATGTAAGAGACAAATAGTATGTGTGAAACAGAATGTTACTATATGTAAGAGAATAACAGGATGTGTAAGAGAGAATACTTGTCTATGTGAGAGAGAATACTTATCTATGTGAGAGAGAATACTTGTCTATGTGAGAAAGAATACTTATCTATGTGAGAGAGAATACTTGTCTATGTGAGAGAGAATACTTGTCTATGTGAGGGAAAACACTTGTCTATGTGAGAGAGTATACTTGTCTATGTGAGAGAGAATACTTGTCTATATGAGAGAGAATACTTGTCTATGTGAGAGAGTTTGATTGAAACGGAAGGCAGTTTGATTGAAAAGGAAGTAGTACTGAATTCTCAGTTCCTGATTGCCTTACACATGAAGAAGAAGGATTTGGGGTAGATGTAGCTAATGCCCACCTTCCCTATCAAGACGAGACTGAGTGACATGGCAAGATGGCAGAGAGTGGGCGGCTTAATGAAGCCATTGGACTTATTAATAACATTTTGAATACTCCAAATGCTGCGGCGTTAATGTAGGGAGGACAGACCCGTTCCTGAAATACGTTTTTACAGTTATTCCTGGAGACATTATTGAATTAAATTACATATTAACTATACTAAAATACTTGTGCACAATAATATTGGATAAATGTAAACGTTTTTAAAGGTTTTTAATTTTACCCCAAAGCTTTTTGTGAAAATGAGGCTAGTTTCACGACAGCGACTTTGGATGTAGACTAAGCTACTTTAATGTGTTAGCTGATTAGCCAGTATGAGTGAGATATGTATACAGTCACATTAACAAACCTCTTCTTTGTAAACTATTTCGTCTTAAATACGATGGGAACACATCACAATAACAATTCCAAAACGCACCACACGCCAAACACATTTTTTGTCAAGGCGTCTTAGCTCAGATTCCGAGTCGGATCCATGAAGCTATTTCGTTGCAGTGAATGGGTGCGGGCACTCATCGGGCATAGGGGCCTACACTCAAATAGGATCTTAAAAGTCCCAACTGGAAAATGTTGTGAACAGATTTACATCAAATTCAGGTTGTGGCATTGAAGTTTAGGTTAGTAGCCAAGGGTGTAAAGACCACTCGGCTAATTAAAGACGTCAACGGTTAAAACCCCAGTGCCACGGGACGGTATTCACACAGGCATTGGCTTTAATTTAAATGATAGTTTGTTTCATCAATTGAAAAACTGATATAGGACTTTTGACTCAAGTAGTGGGGGTCGGTATAGCTTCCTAAACAACTATGGAATTCTACATTTGAGTTTTTTTGTGGATTTGCTTGAATCGTCAGTCTCGTCTTGATAGGGAAGGTGGGCGTTAGCTACATCTACCCCAAATCCTTCTTCATGTGTAAGCCAATCAGGAACTGAGAATTCAGTACTACTTCCTTTTCAATCAAACTGCCTTCCGTTTCAATCAAACTCTCTCACATAGACAAGTATTCTCTCTCACATAGACAAGTATTCTCTCTCACATAGACAAGTATTCTCTCTTACATAGACAAGTATTCTCTCTTACACATCCTGTTATTCTCGTACATATACTAACATTCTGTTTCACACATACTATTTGTCTCTTACATATATTGTCATACTTTAGTATGATGGTGCATATAAGAGGGTATTTGTGTGTGTGTAAGAGAGTATGCCAGTTTAAGTGCAAGAGTATAATGGTGTATATGTGAGAGTATAATGGTATATATGTGAGAGTATAATGGTATATATGTGAGAGTATAATGGTACATATGTGAGAGTATAATGGTATATATGTGAGAGTATAATGGTATATATGTGAGGTTATGGTGTTGTATGTGAGACCAAGTAGTTTATGTGCAAGAGTATAATGGTATATATGTGAGAGTATAATGGTATATATGTGAGAGTATAATGGTATATATGTGAGAGTTTAATGGTATATATGTGAGGTCATGGCGTGTATGTGAGACCAAGTATGAATTATGGCCTATACGGCCTCTCATAATTTCCTTCTGGGCTGTGCCTGTTCCTGTTTTTGAAACATCACAAATCTATAAAGATTCCCCAACAGTCTCTCCTCACTCCTCATTCCCTTTTGTTATGCCGCAGTTCTCTACTCTCTCCAAACTTTCTCTTTCTACAGGATTCCCTCTTTCCCATTATTTTTGTTTCAATGTCTCTCTCTTTTCTTTGTTAACTTTCTCTATCTGTCTACAGTAAGTCTTTATGTTATTTTTTTCCTGTCCCTCTTTGTATTTTCTCTCTCCCTCTCCCTGTCTCCCTCTCTCTCTCCCTTTCTCTCTGTCTCTCTCTCTCCCTTTCTCTTTGTCTCTCTCTCTCCCTTTCTCTCTGTCTGTCTCTCTCTCTCTGTTTCTCCCTCCCTAGCACCAGCATACAATCACAAACAGAGAGATGCATGGTTGAGAAACACAATAGGGAACGGTCAACCTATTTATTAAAGTAATCATCTCGTAAATAGACAGTCTATAATTGCTTTTTGTTGTCTATCTTCAGAGGCTTATAGAGTTACAGAACTCAGAACAGCGAATTGTCTCACAAAGAATGCTCAAAGGTTACAATTGTAACTCTGTGAGTAAGCGAGCGAGTCTGTGAGTGAGTCTGTGAGTGAGTCTGTGAGTGAGTCTGTGAGTGAGTCTGTGAGTGAGTCTGTGAGTGAGCGAGTGAGTGAAGGCTATTGCAATTTCATTCTCTAGTTTGGAAAGTAAAGTATGAGACAAGAAATGTGTGAGAGAGAAAGAGAATGAGACAGAGCAAAAAAAGGGAGTGAGAAAGAGCGAGGGAGGGCTTGGCATGGTGAGGCAGGAAGTTCCTGTGACTCGAGGCACTACCCAGGAGTCAGTGGGAGGGAGGATTCCCCCTCAGGGCGAGTGCTTATTGTCTGTGGGCGCGGTGAGGGGAGGGCCCAGAGTGGGTTGGGGTCAGCGTCCTGCACTTTGATAGGCTGAGAGTTATGACTCCTGCCATGAGTCAGCGTTGCTCATGGCAAATAGCGTGCCTTTTATTCTGGGATGAGAGCAGTTGGGACTCTATGGCGTGCATGTCTGTGTGTGTCTGTGTGTGGGCTGTAAAGTTTAGGAGCGAGAGTGAAACTTGTGATGATACTCCCGTGTGTTTTCTCTGTTTTATTATAGGTTCTTTAAGATTAGTATGTGTGTGTGTGTGTGTGTGGGGAGGAGGGGGGGGCTGCGTTCAAGTGTGTGTGTTGGATTTGCGGAGATTCCTTAAATAATCCAAATGAAGGTCTGGATAATAGTGGCATGCATTGGCAGCACAATTCCACCATGTAACACTGAAGTCCTCACGGTGGAAGAACAAAAACGTGTGGCGAAGAAGAGAGAGACCAGACAGTAACACACAGACATACATACATACTCACACACACAAAAACACGTTTTGGATTTGAGGCTGTAAAAGCATGTAAATTCATTTGGGCTGTGAGGAACATGGGATATCACTAAACTCACTAACCAACTCTAAAGGTATGTGTGTGTGTGTGTGTGTGTGCGTGTGTGTGTGTGTGTGTGTGTGTGTGTGTGTGTGGGGGGGGGTGAGAGTACATAGGCCTCTCTATGAATGTGTGTGTCTGTGTGTGCGTGTGTGTGTGTGTGTGTGTGTGTGTGTGTGTTTAATCTTACTCTCTGATCCTCTCAGTGGAAATGTATTTGGTTCTAGCACTCTTATGAGGTTAAGTCCACATTGCAGTCCAATCCTTAGAAAACTGATGTGATGTCACACACACTCTACAGTGGACTGGTGTTGACATCCTGACTGTACCTGAAAGTGCAGCTGTACACACACACACACACAAACTCACACACATCTGCCCCCCGTATCTCACTGTAAGCAGTACATCTCCTCAGTAAACAGTTACATTAAAAACCTATTTTGTATCAGTTTCAGTATGCTACAACAGATGGACAGTACAGCCATTACACACACACTGTGTTACACTCTCACACACATACCTACACATGCGCACGCACGCATGCACACACACACATACAAAACAACTACTTATGTGTGACAGCTTGACAAGGTTTCCTTTCTGTTTATTATTGCAAGACATGCCCTCAACATTGCATCATCCTCTCTCTCTCTCTCTTTCTATCTATCTATATCTCCCATTACCAAACACACACGCGCACAACCTCCACACACATCCACTAACACCTACAAGCACGCACACACACCTTCTCACTGACTCTCATACAAACGTATGACACGTGTGTGCCAGAATCAGAGGAGCTGAAGGTGGAGGTACTGAGTGTGCATGTTTGGCCAGCCCTGGCCAAAGCAACATGTCACATTAAGCATTTGCATCTATGCCGAGTTACATTAATTATGTTGTGTGTTCAAAGGTCCCTTTATGACAGATGACTGTGTGTGTGTCTCTCTGTCTGTCTGTGTGTGTGTGTGTGTGTGTGTGTGCTGACAGCATTAAGGTGAGTAAGCAATCATCATATACTATAACCCAGACATACAAGTACCTAGCCTTGAACACCCAATGACAAGCAGTCCCTGTCTGTTATCTGTTGAGCTGACTCTTTAGTTCTGGGTTGAGAATGATCCAGTACTGTAGGGTTCAGTCTTGTCATGCACCATTACCTTCACCCTACAACTATTTATGCGTGACCTCCTTCCCACTGCATTCGACAGGGCATTTTACATGTTCCCTCCATGAGAAATGGAGTGTGATTTGTATGTGTGCGAGTGTGGAGTCTTGTATTCATGCATGTGTGTGTGAGTGTATAGTCTTGCTCGTCATCTTTAGCATGGTGCTAACTGGTGTCACTGTGGCGTTCAGTCAAAAACAGTCTCCTGTCACTGTGTACGGCTCAACAGCATAATTACAATGATTACCATAATCAGACAACTCACTGTCTCTACATCTGCGACACACACAGGCATGCTCACACACACACACTCTAAAAAGTAACTGACAAAGCCAGACAGACTAATCTTCTCAAATAGAGGTCAATAAGTTAACCCAGTTTATCTCCCCCTCTCTTTCACTCTCTCTATCTCTTCATCCCCCTGTCCCTGTGTGTCTTGTCTGTCAATCTCTGGCTGTGTCGGGAATCTCCATACTAGGAACACAGTTTCCTCATTCCCACAATGCACTGCACTATAAGCTCTTTCCATAAATAGAATAGCTGGGGAGACCTCTTCTATGGTGTGTTTTGGTTGCTTCCTCTGGAAGGTAGAAGGGAAAATGCAGACACCACTGCACACACAGCAACAACACAGCAGAGTCTCTGGAGAACATGCAAAGTGCAAGGTGTGCAACTTGTACATTACTGTAAGTTAACAGGACGCAGTAAAGTACTCAGACATACACACGTGACGAGGACATGCAAGTTGTGAAACATCTGGTTTCTCTAATCTCTTTTCATATGGAGCTTAATGTGCAAACCCTGGATTAAATGTGCCACTGCGACTCAACTGTAACACTCTTCCGAAAAAACAGAATTGAAGAAATAAAGAGGAGTAAAACACTGTCTCATGTACTCACCTCCTCCCTTTTCCTCTCCTCCTCTCCCTGGCTCCTCAGTTCCTGTCTCGGAGACTAAAGCTGAGCGAGCGCTTGCGGGGTGATGAGGGTGGAAACATTTCTGCTTACAGGGCTAAATTTCAGCCCATTAGTCCTCTCTCTGTCTCCTACTGTACTTTCACTCCTTCCCTCCTCCCCCCCCCCCTTCTCCACCCGATACTCATCCTCTCTTTCCCGTTACCTCTTCCATTGTCTCTACCTCCCCCCCTCTCTCTCTCTCTCTCTCACTCACTCAGTCTGCCTGTCTCTCTCTTTCACAAGGTTCCTTATAGACACACGTACACAAAACATGAGTTTCACTGGGCTGCTGAAAACCATCTCTCTCTCTCTCTCTCTCTCTCTCTCTCTTTTACTATCTATTTCTCTCCTCTCTCTATCTTTCCCTCCCTCCTACTCTCTCTCTCTTTCTTTCCCCATCCCCCTCTGCCTCTTGATCCTATGTTCCCTCCAGGGACATCAGTAGGAGAAGTAGGTCCCATAAATGAGCAGTGGGTATTTTTGCTTCGACAGTTTTGGGCTAAAGTGGGGATGTAGCGTAGAAAGGGTTGTCGGATCGGCTGGGAGGTCTTTAATTTCAGCTCTTTGTTTGTGTGTGTGTTAGTGTGTGAGTGTGTGTGTGTGTACTGTGTGTGTGTGTGTGTGTGTCACCACATGAGACTTTTGTTAGGGACACCATCTGGCCACGAGCTCACGACTCACCCTGCGTGACTGATACTAGATAAACACACACACACAGATTCATACAAACACAAAAACACTCCACACCACAGAATCTCTACACACTATAAGACACACATACAACACCTACACAAGTTATGTCTAATGGTTGTAAAGTAAAAGAGGGCCATCAAAAAGCTAGTAACAAAGTGTGTGTGTGGGTGAGACCTACCTGTGAAGTCATGCATATACATAAATAGGGTTGCTTTCACAGTTACTTATGCTATTGTTTACATGTATTCTCCCTGCAAAATTCCCATTCTGGGGGGTACTCCAGGAAGCAGGTTCATCAAACTGTGAACCTAACCCTGAATTCTGAGTCGATTTACTCTAAAATGGGAAACCCCGACGTTTCGGTTCCAGAAAAGCTGATATGAATGAGTTAAATCAACTTCAACAGTACGACCACTCTGAGTTAAGCGCGGGCATGAGAAATATTAAAAGCCAATGGAACTCCGATACTAGGATTCACCATGGCACCCAGCGCCAAAAACGTTGTCCTACTTCACCACACTTCAGATAAAAGTGTTACGTAATACGTGTTTATGGTGAATCTGAGCACATATTCCGCAAAAAAGTAACACGGCTGTAGCAGTGTAGGAGAGACAATTGGCGTGAGAGACAATTGCTGGCCGAGTCAATGCCTACATTTGAATGCAGTATCCAGTCCATACATTGAACATTTAACCACACTGTCCGTTAATATTACTGGTGAAATAGTGGTGGACTCAATAAAATAGCATGTTAAATGCTATATGCAATATGAAACATACTACGAACAGGTAAGGCATATTTTGCTTAGGTATATAAGCTTGTGATTGTAGCCTATACGTCACCTTGGTTTTAATCATATTTGACATGATACAAAGTAAATATCAGTTGGTGCCTATTTCAACTTGTAGTCGCAGTAACCCCCAACAGAATTTTTTTCATCACAGGATGATGATGATGATTAAGATGATGAAGAGATGTTGACTGCTGCCGCAGAAATGGATGCAGAGAAGCCTATGTATGGGAGCTACTGGTAGTTCTCTCCCCATGTCGCCTACTAGGCTTGTGTGGGATTCTCAGTTACACTGAAATGATGAGAATAATGAATGGAAAACTATTTGCACATTGTGATCCTGTTGAACAGAGTATGGTTGCTGTACACAGTGAGATGTTCATTTAATGGCAGGTGAATTCTGCATGTGGAACTGTGGAATTTAATGTTATCTCAGGTATTCCCAGTTACAAGTAAAGGAGTTGTACAAACTGCATCTCATGAAGCAAGTGCCAAAAACTGACCAAGAGTATGGTGTACTTAGGGCAGAAGAATAAAGGCTAACCTTGTAAGGCTGGGTGTCAACCTGCCCCACCTCTCATATGCTAAAATCTGGAGTTACTGGATGGAGTCTCAACTTGATGGCTCTCACACATCATTGTGTAACTTATTGTAGCATTGCTAGTCATATGCTGACAAGTAAGGGTCAAGATTGTGGTGTGATTGGTTGTTCTTAGGTATGAAAGGAATCGTGAAGCATTGTTCTTTGGATACTTGATCTCCTGAGACCTTCTCCTCAGCTCTGGCTTGTCCTACTCCTCCTTCCTCACCTCTTGCTTTCTATCTCTGGTTTACAATAATAATGGTAGAGTAGGTAAGAGTTAACCTGTAACATGTTTGGCTTGTAATTGATTTAATTCATTTGCAATGTTATTAAATGTTTATTTTATTTAACCTTACTTTGACCATTCTTGCTCTGATTTAACCCATAGAGTCAAATAACTGTAATTCCATTGGTATTGCCATTATTTGGTTAATGTTAATACACTGTTCAGTTTCCCATCTTCCTTCATATGGTATTAGTTTTGGTTGTTTGGCCAATATTAACTAGCCTGGCTCCACCCTCCTACGTACTTCTGCTCAATTTTCATTTTCCTTCAGTAAGTCAGTCTGGGTTTGCGGTATATTCTCCATTTTTCTCAGGCCAATTTTTACCTGTCCAATCAGCGAACAGAGGGAGCGGCTGAGAACGATGATGTTGCTGTCGTGCGCTACTTTGAGTTGTAGTTGAGTAATGGCGGCGGAGAAAGACGTGAGCAAAGCAATTCGGTCTGTTGTGGCTACGCTGCCGAATATCCTGAAGTTAAAGCCGGAGCAAGAACAATCTTTGCGAGTTTTGTTGGTGTCCATGATGTTGTGGCCCTCCTCCTCACAGGGTTCGGGAACAGTTTGATTTTCCAGCTTGCTCCGTTAGTGGTGAAGGAGTTAGCTCAAGCGAACGTTAGCGATTGGTTATGGCAGATCCAGAGTGGTTTTGGGTAGATCCAATAGTTTTAAACTTCAACAGAGTAAACCTTCAAGGAAGTTAACGCTTGTCAATGGGGAGTGCCCATTGGGAGGGGATAGGTAGAAATGCAGAGTTTGTCATGGAAGACCTGCTAGCGCGTAGGTTAGGTTCACAGAGTAAGTTACCATGGACACTGACCAAAAGTTTTTGTTACCTCTCTTTCTGGAATGGAAAACCCAGAGCTTGCCTCATTTTAGGGTAACCCAACTCAGGGTTTTCACTAAACCCGCTTTCTGAAATACCCCCCAGGTCACAATGGTACATAAAGGGGGGTGGTTGGCGGTTCTTTTTTATTTAAAGGGATATTTAGGTGTGTCAACAAACAAACATAAAGTACATGACACAAAAAACCTGGGTACAAATCTGATTCTGGGGGTTAAAATAGCTGGGGTCAAATTGACCCCAAGGACGAAAGATGTTAGTACATTTGAGGATAACAGGAGGGTTAACCAGAGTTTTGTTGACAAGGGACATCTAACAAGGACGATGGTAACCTGCATCGTGGCAGTACATCTATGTAAACTGATACAAAATTACTGAGCAAAGATTGTGTTTGGGAGTAGTACAGTCATTTCCCATGAGCCTCTTCTACCTTCAACCATTACGGGTCAATGATGGTGACCAAACTAGACCTGATGAGAGGGAGAGAGAAAATAAAAGATCAGAGAAAAGGAGGAGGGAAGTGGGGCAAATAGCTGCTTATTTTAGGAAGCAGGCTGATGAACTGGGGTCGTGTTGAAACTGTCAAGACTGACAGAACATTCTTTGTGTGGACAACTCAAACACAGGACTGTCTCTTCACAAGTTGACAGCATCTTCCATTAGACAGGAAGAGATGTGTGTGTGTGAGTCCATGTGTGTGTGTGTATTTGTGTGTGCGTGTGTCGGTGTGTGTGTGTGTGTGTGTGTGTGTGTGTGTGTGTGTGTGTGTGTGTATGAAAGTGAAAGGAAAAAGTGTGTGTGTGCATGTGTGCATGGATGTATCTATCTAGGAACTCGAGACCAGACAGATGCAAGTTGGAATCTCCAGAGATCTCTGTTTGGACCAAAAGGCACACACACACACCCTCAGACACACACACCATGAGGATGATGGGGTCATCCTAAAATGCAAAAATGCCAGTGGAAAACATTAGTATTATTAACGCCCAATGAGCATCTTAATAGTTTGGTCTCAGAATTTTCTCCCAACATTAGGCTATTTCCTGTGTCGGCTCTTTGCCGTCTACACAGTATTTGAGTCCACAGAAAGGTACTGATGAAGTGGTGACATTTAATATTATCACTTCATGGAGTGTAATGAAAAAGACAAATGCTATGAGATGCACGTTAGAATAGAGTTAATCCGTGTTGCAATCAAACTAGAATGATTTTGTCTGGAGGGAGGGTGTGTTTCTCATTCTCACCAGTAGAGGCGCTGCTGTCCTCTATCATTCTCTGCAAGGACTTTGATGAGGAACAACCTTCATGTAAAGTAAAGAGATAAAACTGTTACTTTGGCCAATGAAAATACACAATAATACAAATGTAGTTTACAAATGACTCGCTCCGTATTTGTGACTGTCTCAGTCAATACATGTGTGTGTGCATCAACATCTGAGTGTACCTGTCAACATCTTATTGTCTGTGTTTTTTCTGTTTGCCCCCCCCCCCCCCCACACACACACACACACGCACACACAGACACGCACACTTCCTGACTCATTCAGCGCACTGTCTCTCCTGAGTGAGTGAATGACTGGCGGCCCTCAAAGACACAGACACAGACGTCACTTCCAGAGGGAGACATACAGACCCCCCCAATCCCGCACCCCCATCTACCCCAGTGCTCTCGGGATTGGGGCGGGGGGGGGGGGGCTGGGGGAGGGGTGGGACAGGAGCATGGAAAGCACTTAAAGTTGCGGCTCTCCACTTCACGTCCCTCCACTTCCATAGCTGGCCAAGTCTGAGGACACCTGATGTGAAAGGCAGAGACAGGTGGTGAGGGAGACAGAGAATGTCTTTGTGTGTGTGGTATGTGTGGTATGTGTGTTTGTGTGTGGTATGTGTGTCTGCGTGAGTGAGTGTGTGTGTCTGTGTGCGTGCGTACGTACTGGGGCAGTGAGAGAAAAAAAGTTTGAAAATACTTTTGCAACTTGAACTGTACTTCAACGTTACCTTCAACCAGTTCTTCCTGTTCAGGTTATTTGAGGCTTGTGTGTGTTGTTTCAGTGAAGGACTCTTCAGAATGTAAATGGGTTCGGTAGGTTAAGTTTGGTAGTAGCCAAGTTGGTACACCATGGCCTTCATGTCCATTAAGTGCTGGGCAATGGAGGACTGAGAAGAATATAAAGATGACTGTCAGATGAATTAAAATCCACAATAGTAGAGAGAGTGGTTTCAGATGCAACAATGTGTGTGTGTGTGTGTGTGTGTGTGTGTGTCTGTGTGTGTGTGTGTGTGTGTGTGAGAGAGAGAGAGAGAGAGAGAGAGAGAGAGAGAGAGAGAGAGAGAGAGAGAGAGAGAGAGAGAGAGGGGCTAAGTACAGTGACTGTCTTGTGTTGGGTTGACAGGCTGGGGAGTGAATGATGGCTTTTCATGAAGAGCATGACAGACACCCTTACAGCCTACCATCTGCTTCACTCTCTTCTAACCCTCTCTGCTCTGAAGTGTGTGAGTGTGTGTGTGTGTGTGTGTGTGTGTGTGTGTGTGTGTGTGTGTGTGTGTGTGTGTGTGTGTGTGTCTGTCTGTCTGTCTGTCTGTATGAAAGAGATGAGTGTGTAATAAAGGGCAACAGACCAGAAAGGTTTGAGTGTGATTATGTTTCCCTTGCTTGCCTGAACACGTGTGTGGGTTAAATGTGTTTGTTAGTTGTGTGTGTGTGTGACTGTGTACGTACGTGTGTGTCTGTGTATGGGTCTTTGTGTGCGTGTGTCGTTGTGCGTGTGTGTGTGTGTCATGCAGTGTTATTTTGGGATACTGGAATCTGGGACACGAGCCTTGTCACAGATTTTGTGTCGCCAAGGGCATGGCACGATACTGCCGAGCAATCAAAAATAAAATACCTGAATCATACTAGTGCTCATCTCAGCCCACACTGACTCAGATTGGTGGACTGTGAGGAAAACAATAGCAGAACTCCATACATTTTATACAAAAGAGGTTAGAAACAGGCTCCTGGTTTTAATCCAGCTCAGAAAGTAAATTGAATACAAAACTATTTTGATCAAAACACGAAAGGGACATGTATTTATCAAATTATATGGGACATTCAGTTCTCGTTTTAATAACAATTTTGATGTCTAGATAAAATAGGATAATGGAGGATTCACGCGTGCCATTTGTTGATTGAAATTGTCCAGCAGACCACGATTCTGTCCTGACTCGCACGTTGAGCTGTTGCCCACTGGAGAAGGCACGCGGGAAGACACGCGGGTGGAGCGAAGAAGCGCTTTTGCCGCCTGCGAATCGTTGACTGGTGCAGACAGATTGAAAGAATCAATACCGTGCGGAGTCACGGGTCAATCAACCCTAAACCTCACAGTTTTGAGTGCAGTTGTTTCCATATAAATAGGTAAAAAGTAAAAACATTATCAACCTAATTAGGTGTGTTTCACTCATAAAGCGACAGAGACATGGAGGGCGGAAGGCAAATTGAAAGAAATTGTAGCATCCCGGGCATCCTGCCCTCTTTCTCGTGCTGCCTGTCACCCACAGGTCTGTTGCCTGACGAGAAGAAGCAAAACCACCCGCCCCGCAAGCTCGCACGCGCCCCTCTCTTCTTTCCCCGAAGCGCGCCCCCGTTGCGACAGCGCGCTCCTCGTCCTCCTCTTCCTCTCCTCCTCTCAGCACCGCCGACACCGGCCAGAACTAACGCAAGCGTCCCCACCGTCTCTCCCCCTCTTCTCTCATCTTCTCGCCATGACTGCATCACTCCCCTCTTTCTCCTAAAGCTACTTCCAGTGACGTATGAATAGGAGACAGCAGATTGAAGACTCCTCGCTATGATCCACAGAAGACTGCTGCATCGGACAGACATGCTATTATAAAGAGAGAGGGGTGCAGTTTCGCCCGGCTACACTGTTGAGCGTGCGCCCTGGGGGAAGCGGACAACCGAAGGACCTGCATTTTAAGCAAAGCTGACGAGAGAGAAGGAGAGAGAGAGAGCATTGCGTTGCATTCCAATCACGTCTTATTTTCTCCGCTCTCTTTTGCCTCAGAGTGCAGAGAGAGAAAGAGAGAGAGAGAGAGAGTGAAGTGAGAGAGAGAGAGAGAGAGAGAGAGAGAGAGAGAGAGAGAGAGAGAGAGAGAGAGAGAGAGAGAGAGAGAGAGAGAGAGAGAGAGAGAAAGATAAGCGAGAGGGAGAGATCCAACAATTCTTAAACTAGTCGCTTTTTTTCCTGATGCTCTTCAATAGCGGTGTGGAACTAAGGTGAGCAGTGTGTTAGTGTGTGTGTGTGTGTGTGTTTATACCGTGTGCTTGGAAGTGACCCTGGACTAATGAAGGAACGAGAACGATTCTTTGCGATGAGACCGAGTAACAGGAATCCAGACCTGATCAATAAGCATTTGTTTCCTTTTTCAACGGTTTCGCCCCGCTGTCACGACGAATCTGCAGTATGCTTGGCATGTATTTTTTCAACCTACCTTCTCGCTTATTCTTCTGCCAATACATTCGATCATGTGACTTTTTGTTTTAATTCTAGCATATCATGTTGCCAGTAGGATATAGCCTACGTTTGTAGATAACAGTTTATTTCTCTGCAGTGTTCCTGCTAGTTGTGCAGTTTTGTTGACTGGGATGTGACATTCATTCCAAGGCATATCTAAACCTCTCTCTCTTTCTTTTTCTTTCTCTGCTTCTTTCCTGTGCGTTTCCTGCATATACCCATAGCCCGCTAACGGACGTCATCCAGCACTGCCCGCCGCCCTTACCACACGGGCACTACCGCACACACAGGAGATGTGAAGTTGGATCCCGTTAAACAGAGTAGGTATCTCGCCAGATATTCCCGGGATCGTGTTGGTTACAGCATTTTTACCTCCAGGCTCCGGCTATGGGACGTGGATAGAAAAGCGGGTAAAATACCCTGAGATCTGTCTCTATCTGCTTTTACGCGGTGGGATTCTTCCAGCTTCTCCCCGTTGCTGTTTGCCGTGCGTCTGGGAATCTTTTTATTCAGCACCACCAAATCGATGGACAGCGACCGAGAGCGCCTGTGTGTCTTTCGCGCGTTTGGATATTCAGCAACCCTTTAGCAGGGACAGCGACATAGCTCTGTGTATAGCCAGTAAATGTGTGTGTGCAGCCTATGTTTGTGTGTTTGTGTGTGTCTCTGTGTGTGTTTGTATGAAGCCAAGCAGTGGAGCCAAGGCAAGAAACAAAACATACAATGTGCGCCATTCATTGCACAGTGTGTGTGTCGGTGCGCTTGTGCGCGCAGACACTTTCTATTCTCAACCCTGTGATCGTGAAAGAAATTGTTTCGTGAGTCATTGCTAACATGACTACTACTTTTCATTCTATGGGATTATTTTAGCATCCAAAAAAAGCAGTGAGAACGAGTGGCACTCCATCAGTTTAGATCAGACCCGCACTATAGTCACGATGAACCGCTTGGGAAAAGCAACGCTCGCAGACCGTGTTTCTTTTTTCCGGTATGGCTTTCATCCATATCAGCCACCAATCTGTTACTTGGGGGTTCCATTTCATTGTTTTCAGTATTTGTAATTTGTTTATTGCCGCCTGAAACATTATCATCCTATTTTCACGGAATCTCTGAACGGTTCATGCTTTTTGTTTATTTTGGTAACAGACTAGAATATTCCCACTGCCAATCATATGAAACGTATGAAACATATATAGATGGAAACCAGGGGATTCGATCCTAACGCGCTCAGGACGTCCTCTCCAAAATGTCCTCTCGTCCTCAGGAGCCCGTGCCTCGAGCCCCTAGACAGATCTGACTCCGTCCGTTGTCACTGTTAACGATGGTATGACTCGCAAAAGGGGAATGATGAATCTGCACTGTCATTCATTTTTACATCGAACTCTAAGCCTAACTACCGGTCTCTGATTTTCATTTATGGAGGTTGGTAAACCGTTATGTAATGCATACAGAGAGCTCCTCTCCTAGCCACCCTTACCATCCACTCGCTGTTGCATTCATTTATGAATTGCAATAAGCATATCCGAGCCCGATTCATTACGACCTTACCGGCACATCACCGGTAATGGATGGTGGTTGCCGTCTACAGAGACATTAAGGGTCCATTTAGAGTTTAGATTTGTTAGCATTGTTAAATATGTTGTAACATCGGTGTACACATGGAACTATCACTATGAGTATGCAACATTGAAACCTTCAATGTCAAAACATGAATTCCCTTTGCCCCAGGTTGAGACAGCAACTAATGCTCCCTCCTCTCTCTCTTCTTCACCTCCCTCTCCCTCCTTCTACTTCTCCCTTTCTCTATCCTGCCTGCTATTCACGATTGTGTATGTGTGTGCGCCACTGTTTGCAACTCTCCCTCTCTCCTTCTCTCTCTCTCTTTTGCTTCATCTCTCTCCCCCTCTCACTCCCCATCCCCCCTCCCCCACCCCACTGCACCCCCCCCCCCCCCTCCTCTACCGTTGCAGTGCTGTGAAGTGGCCGTGAAGAGCCATAACTTCATCCCGGGTGTCAGCGAGGATGCTGTGGGTTACCTTGCTGAGCACCATAGCCCTGGGATGGACCACCCCAATCCCTCTGCTGGAGGACTCGGAGGAGATCGACGAGCCCTGCTTTGAGCCCTGCTACTGCGAGGTCAAGGAGGGCGTCTTCCACGTCCACTGCGACAGCAAAGGATTTACAAACGTCAGCCAGATCTCCCAGATATGGACCCGGCCCTTCAAACTCAACCTGCAGAGGAATTCAATGCGGAAGCTTTACTTCAACAGTTTCCTGCATCTCAACAATGCCCTGTCCCTCAACCTGGGGAACAATGCCTTGCAAGACATTCACGCAGGGGCTTTTAATGGATTGGGAATTCTCAAACGGCTTTTCCTGCATGAGAACAAGCTTGAGGTGTTCCGAAACGACACGTTTCTGGGACTGGAGAGCTTGGAATATCTGCAGGCGGACTACAACGTGATCAAACGCATCGAAAGCGGAGCTTTCCGGCACCTCCACAAGCTCAGAGTGCTTATTCTAAATGACAATCTGATACCGGTGCTGCCCAGCTACCTGTTTAGGTCGGTGTCGCTGACTCATCTGGACCTGAGGGGCAACCGGTTAAAGACGTTACCTTATAAGGGCACGCTGGAGTACGTGGGGCGGAGCCTGATGGAGATACAGCTTGAGGAGAACCCCTGGAACTGTGCGTGTGAGATAGTGCAGCTGAAAACCTGGCTGGAGAGGATCCCGTACACGGCACTGGTGGGCGAGATCACGTGCGAGTATCCCTTCCACTTCCATGGAAAAGACCTGCGGGAGATTAAAAGGAGTGAGCTCTGCCCGCTGCTCTCTGACGCTGAGATCGAAGCCAAGCTGGGGATCCCCAGGGTACCGTTCAACAACGAGAACACCTGGCCCACCAAGCCCTCGTCCATGCTCTCCTCCTTCCACAACACCGCCTCGTCCGTGGAGTACAAAGAGAGACACGTCAAGCCCACCAAGCGTCCCAGACCCACCAAGAACCCCCCTACCCCACGGCCCATCTACCCAGGCCTCAACCAGCCCCCCGTGGCTGGCTACCAGACCCGACCCCCCATCCCCATCGTCTGCCCCGCTGGATGTACCTGCAACCTGCACATCAACGATCTGGGGCTGACGGTGAACTGTAAGGAGAAGGCGTTCCACAACATCTCCGAACTCCTGCCAAGGCCCCTCAACGCTAAGAAACTATACCTGAGCGGGAACCTCATTCAGAAAATCTACCGATCGGATTTTTGGAACTTCTCCAGTTTGGATTTACTACACCTTGGGAACAACCGGATATCCTACGTCCAGGAGGGTGCGTTTATCAACCTGCCCAATCTGAAGAGTTTATATCTCAACGGCAACGACATAGAGAGGCTGACTCCAGGCATGTTCAGAGGTCTGCAGACTTTGAGCTATCTTTATTTTGAGTACAACGTCATACGTGAAATTCAGCCAGCCTCCTTCTCTCTCATGCCAAGCCTGCAGCTGGTGTTCCTCAATGACAACCTCCTCCGCTCCCTCCCCACTGACACCTTCGCTGGCACGAGCCTGGCCCGCCTGAACTTGCGCAACAACTACTTCCTGTCTTTGCCCGTGCGCGGCGTCCTCGAACACTTGGACTCCATCGTCCAGATAGACCTTCACCAGAACCCCTGGGACTGCTCATGTGAAATCATCCCCCTCAAAAACTGGATGGAGAAGCTGTCCTCTGTCATTGTGGTGGGTGACGTCATCTGCAAGACCCCAGAGTTCGCCTTCGGCAAAGACCTGCGTTCGCTGGACCCCGAGGTCATCTGCCCCGAGCTGAAGTACCAGTCCGGCCCCTCCCCTGCCCTGCTCCCTAGCGGGGGGGACCTGACCACAGGGAGCCTGGGCCTGGGAGAGGCCAGGGGGAGGGGGGCCGTGCCGCTCTCTGTTCTCATCCTCAGCCTCCTCATCCTCTTCATCTCAGCTGTGTTCGTGGCAGCGGGCCTGTTTGTCTTCGTCCTTAGGCGGAGGAAGAAACTCCCCTTCCGGAAGCGCTCTGAAGTGGACCTCACGGGCATCCAGATGCAGTGTCGGATATTCGAGGACCCGCCCAGGCAGACCACCGGGGGCGGTGCCAGTACGCCGGAAAAGCCGTCAGGTGTACACACACACTCTCACACTGGCCACGCGCACGGTCATGTCTATGACTACATCCCCCATCCAGTCACTCAGATGTGTAACAACCCCATTTATAAGCCCAGAGAAGGGGAGATAGCGGAGGAGGAGGGGGGGCAGTTTTCTGAAACGAAGGAGAACAACAGTAACTATAGAACCCTGCTCGAGAAAGAGAGAGAGTGGACCCTGGCTGTGTCCAACTCTCAGCTCAACACCATCGTGACGGTGAATCACGCTACCGCGGATCTATCTGGGTTTCACGAGAACGGCGGGCTCTGCCCAACTGTCATAGACAGCCAGAGACCCACACCGACCGTCGGGTTCGTAGACTGTCTGTATGGGACGGTACCCAAACTAAAGGACATGCACGTAGCGCACGCACACCCTCCCGGTATGCAGTATCCAGACTTGCAGCAGGACGCGAGGCTGAAGGAGACGTTGCTCTTCACAGCGGGGAAAGGTTGTTACCCAGACCCCTCCCAAAGCGATTACCTCGAGTTACGGGCCAAACTCCAAACCAAGCCGGATTACCTCGAAGTCCTGGAGAAATCATATCGATTCTAACATCTCCCCCACACGTACAAATATAATACAATAGGCCTACGAAACACAAACACATATTCACTTTTTTACCATACCCCAAAACAAAACCACTGAACGAAAAATACAAAAATGTACCTAAAAAATCAGCATGTTATAAAATGAAATATTGTATTACAAGTTCTTTCCCCCCAAAATCGCTTTGGAGGAGAGGGCATTCTCAGATGTTTCAATGAAGTGCCTTTTTTCAGAGTAGCCAGCAACGTTAATAACCGTTATTTTTCTACGAAACAGATAGGTCTATATGCCCAGGAGAAAGAATGAAAGAAAGAATGCAAGGAGGAAGAGGCACCGGGAAATCTAAACATCCGAAATTTAATTCCATCAAAACGAGCCCGATGTAGCGCGCTCTGAAGGTGGAGTTACCAAATGCGCGGCGCAGAGGAGCTGGACGTCTCCGTGGCCGTGTATCTGTCTCCCATATATTTCACGTGGATGTACAAATACCCGGAGGCCGTGCACACGAGGTTTGTAGGAAATGAATAACGATTAACAATAAATAAATACATTTAAAAAACGAAATGAATTGCAGTTTGCTGCATGCACTCGCCCCACTGCAGGAGCGAGGGATTGGCTCCGAACTATCACTCACGTATTAATAGAGATACTGCAACGCATTTACAGTTCAGTGTTCTATTTAATTTTATATATTATTAATATGATTATTATCAAAGAGGACTACTATCGATATCGGGTGCTTCTCATGGACGTGCCCACCCGTGGATGCTAGACATTTGTGAATATTCCTGTATGATGACGCTCAAGGTTTTCTGGGATCCCCACGCACTTTCTTAAGACGCATCGCTTCTGGATTACCATCATCACCACTAACGCGGCTTTGTAGGAGGCACTTTTAATGTTTTCTCTCTCACAAAGATTTGAAGAAAAATGTGCATATATATTTATTCTGTAATTTCAGTGAAAATTTTAATTGTAAAGGTAATGTTAAATCAATGTATAGTGATTATCCGTCTGGTATAGCCTTCTTAATAAAACTCTTCAATCCAACAGAAAAGGGTGCCACCGCGGACAGGTTTGTGCTGAGCACTGTGGTGGTCGTAGGCTCCTTATAGGGTACTGCCTTTCGCCGTTGTTGTGCATTGCATAATGATACATTGGTCTTCAGAAGCTTGAGGAACACAAGCTGTTCGGGTTTCGAATAAGAAATGAACCGCTGCTCGTTGACTTTAGGCTATGGACGGAAAATGTTTGGTACCTCTGGTAAAGGCTAGACCAAGGGATAGTTGCGTGGATTGGGGGACAGTGACACAAGAGAGAGCGTCAAGCGAACAGGTAAATGAATGAGCCACCTCGCCGTAATATTAGCTAACAATGTGCATTCGGATTCCGTGTAAATTGTATCTAAAATAGTGAATTAATTAGAAATGAAGTGCGAGTTTTTTTCCCCCGCACTCCTTACCCACTATGCTCTGCAAAGGGGTAATGCATATTCTGTCCACATGAGGGCAAAAAGAAGGCACTCACTTTACTTGACAATATCGTAAATGTGTGAGATTAATTATGAAGGAACCAATTGAAAATCTATAAATTAAACGTGGTTCGATACTAATGCGCTATATCAACGCTTTTATAGTTCTTACTGGCTATGGGAAAATACCGTAAATGGTTTTTTTTATGGGTTTTGTGCAATAGAGAGAAAACCAGACAAACATTACAAATAAAATAAAAAACTTAAATTAAAGAGATATGATACTTTATTTGTCATTGGTTACAGGGCGATTAAATATATACGAAGTGTTATGCATCAAGACAGGTATATATCTTTTTTTTTTATATATAGAAGATGACAAAATCGAAGGCTCTTCTTGGTCGATGTTAATGTGTGGTCTTTGGGGATAAGTTCTTAAAGGAATCACCTAGTCATTGTTCCACTACGATCATAACACATCATACTGTGTGTTTGTACCATGGCTGTTCTTCCTTCTTGTTGGACAATCATCAGTCACCAGTGTGAGTGTGGATCACCTCTTCAGAGAGAGGACATTGTCAATACTGTAGCATTCACCCACTGGAGGTCAATGGACTTTATCTTTATTTCACACACACACACACACACACACACACACACACACACACACACACACACACACACACACACACACACACACACACACACACACACACATACATCGAATACACGCGCACAAACACACACACATGCGAATCAATCCACAAACAGGCATGCAGGCACGCACACACGCACACACACACACACACACACACACAAACAAGCTCCCTCCCTCCTCTTAAGCCTTTTAACACATGCACATGTACACACATGCAAAAAACACCATTCTTCACAACCAAGACAGTTACACTATACTCAGCAGTTTTGTGCATGCACTCAGTTTAATTAAAAGCGAACATGCATTCTTCTATTTTAAATGCAAAAAAACGACTTTTCAATGCTCAATATTTCTACTTGGTTAAGGGAACACGCTCCGATATTTTCCTAAATGTCCTGGGTTTGATTGACCCTCCCTTCAAACTTCTACCCCAAATGAGTGTTGAATCTGTTCTAATAAACCCTGATGTCTCATACTGCCATGTCCAGGTTATTTTGTGCTGAATGGAATATCACTGGTAGCCCAGGGTACAGATATACAGAAACTGTGAGGAGAAGCCAGGTGTGTGTTTCTCTTCTATGCTGTCTGTGCTGGGTACATACAAGACATAGTCTGTTTTTGAATTTGTTTGTTGTTGAACTTATATTGAATGACAGAGAACTTTTTTGGAAAGATAACTTTACATGAAGCAAACACATGTGGACATTTGAAGGCTGAAGCTTTTGGTGAAGGTTGAAGCCATCCTCCATCCCTCCCCAGCTAGCAGGTCCAGGGCCAGTGCTCCATCCCTCCCCAGCTAGCAGGTCCAGGGCCAGTGCTCCATCCCTCCAGAGCTAGCAGGTCCAGGGCCAGTGCTCCATCCTTCCCCAGCTAGCAGGTCCAGGGCCAGTGCTCCATCCTTCCCCAGCTAGCAGGTCCAGGGCCAGTGCTCCATCCCTCCCCAGCTAGCAGGTCCAGGGCCAGTGCTCCATTGTTTGCCATCTCGCCACATAGATTGCAAACCTTCATTTTGAATCTTATGAAGCTCAACATAAGTTGTTGTAACTCTTTGTGTTTGTCTGCTCATAGTTGGGTGAATGGTACCATAGGTTGAACCTCATCTGTTTAGCTACATCTCTGATGGTTTATTTTTATTGAACATCAGTCTATTCGTTTTTTATCTTGAATATCTAACTCAAGCTTTGGATGATCTTAGAGGAAGAGTATGAGATGGATAAACTGATTGATTAGTTACTCATTGTGTGAGCACCCGATTGCTTTCTGAGTCTGTACAGGAACAAACAGAGTGTGGTATTGGCAGACATGTTCACTTTTTAGTGTTAGGTAATATTTCTGTTACTGTTTTTTACAGTCGCTAGGACACATTTCTCAAAACTTAGGTCACCTTTTCTAAACTCTTCACACAGTTCTCCTAACCAACTTTCAGCTCCGCATAGCAGTTGATTTCACATTCAAAATGCACTAAAACTACCAAAATACATCATACATGTCTCATATCAACTCATTCTTCCATAACACTTGCAAAGGTTGACAGCCAACAAACATACTTTGTCACCCACAAAACAATGACCTAAAAATCACTAACAACAGGTAGCACTATACAATGTTTTCTTATGTAAAACAAGGACACCTCTCTACTGTTTAAAATTCACTGCAATATATGTTACCTGAATGAATCAGACATGATGCAGTATGCTTCAATATGTTGTATATATATATTTTTTGTCACTAATTCCAGAATACACCAGAATACAAGAATTTGAATACACACCATCCACTAATAGAGATACAATAGGAATACTACTGTAATCTTCTGCATTTGGCCAATAGGTTCTCATCCACATCACATCTTATGTCATCTAGGGAAAGAATCTTCTGGCATGCCTGATCCATCCCTGGAAATGTCCAGGCATCCAGCAATCATTGCGTCCAGGAGAGACATTTGATCATGTGGATGGTGGTCATACAGTAAACCTTCCACCTGCATGAGGAAAATAATTATTTTATGGAGTTGAGGAATGGAGAGTAAGGTGGGAAGAAAAGTGAAACCAGTCTGGGATGGGCTGCAAACCACTCGGTGACTGCACGGGAGTGCTGAAATGCCACATTGTCCCATACAAATGTTGGCTGATTTCTTCTCTCTGCATCCATTTCCTCACCTAGCACAACCCTGCCGTAGAGATCATTTTATAGCACTTAATGTTTTAATTCGAAATATATTTCATTACAATATTACTGTAGATATGTAGCAAATTTGTCTTATTTAATTTGGAATTGTATTATTGTTTTGAACTGAAGTTTAACAGTTTTGAAAACATGCAAATTGGCCTGTAGGTACATAGAGTTTTGGCAGTTGTTGTGTCGAAGTTAGAAAAGAATGAATGTAATTTGAAAGATGTAGTCATTGAATGAATTTTGTTCCAAAACAATGATAAATGATCCACAGTTGATCCCACATATACTTCTGTTGTGCTCACTGTGTGAAGAGTTTGGAAAACGTGACTTAAGTATTGAGAAATGTGTCCTAGCGACTAAAAAAACGGAAGTGTTTCTACACTCATCAGGCCTCATTGTTTATCTGTTTGTTTGTTCTTGGGCTTCTAAAAGCCTAAATTAGATAAGATCAAAAACACTGATGGTGGGTGAGAGAAAGAGACAGAAAGAGAGAGAGAGAAACAGAGAGAAGAGAGAGGAGAAAACAAGTTTAGGAAAATGTGGCAGCACGCAGGAATTGAGAATCGTTGAGGAGGTGGTTCTCAGAGAAAAGAGGGGATTCTGTCTTTCTTGTGTTCCTGAAGAGGCTGTAATTGTCCAATTAACACAGCTGAGGGTGTTGAGAAGAGAGCAGGTGTGTGAATGGGTCCAAGGGAAGAAATGGGCACTGTGTGTATTATGTGTGTGTGTGTGTGTGTGTGGGTGTACGTGCGTGCGTGCGTCATGTATTTTTTTCTTCTTTTCACTCTCCACTTTGTGGAATATACTCCAAAGTTTGCTGAAAGAGACAACATTTCTAAGAGCTACTCAGAGTGCTGAGAAATGGCAGTATATGCTAGGGTTTGGAAGTGTACTATGGACATGTTGTGTGTTTATATATGTGTTTGTGTGTGAGAGAGAGATGCAGTCTATCTATCGGTCAAATGTGTCAGCCCATTGGATGTTTTGAAGGTGCTTGCGTACTGATCTCCAATTGTCTAGATTGAACTATCCTAATCATAGGATCTGGTGTCATGGAGGTGTGACAATGAATATGCTGCAGTGCTTGTCAGAACAAAGAGTAGGGGTGTGGATAGGAGGGGAGAGTGAGAAGAGAGGAGCGAGCGAGAGGAGAGGTCGCAGAAGAAGAAAGATGCGAGGGATGAAGAATGAAGGACAGGAGTGTATGTGTGTCTTCCGGTGCTGGGATAGTGGGAGCATGAGACTGGTATGGACTAAAGATCTCTCATGCTCTCTGTCTCTTTCTCTCGCTGTCTCTCACACACTCTTGCTCTCACTCTCACTCTCTCTCTCTCTCTTCTCTCTCTCTCTCTCTCTCTCTCTCTCTC